>NW_026112274.1:1152300-1452300 GCF_024679095.1 Eriocheir sinensis
TATATATATATATATATATATATATATATATATATATATATATATATATATATATATATATATATTTATACGTATTTACATAATTTCATGTGTATTTTGTATATATATTTCATAGAAATCAACGTTATTTTATGTGTATTCGTATATATATTTTGAAACAAATTTACAATGTTTTATCTGTATTTTGCGTTTTTTTCAATACAAATCTACCTTATTGTATGTGTGTATTTTGTATATTAATTTTAATAAATTTAATTATTCTATGTGCATTTTGTATATGTATTTTAAAAAAATGCTTTTATTTTATGGGTATTTTTCATCTTTATTTTCATACAAATTTAAATTATTTTATTGATATTCTGTGTACTTATTTTGATACGATTTACATTATTCTATGTATAACAAAAATAAATACAGAATACACAAAAATAGATATGCAAAATACATATAAACAATGTAAATTTGTTTCAAAATATATATACGAATACACATGAAACAAGGTAGATTTTATAAAATATATATACAAAATACATATAAAATTAAGTAAATACGTATAAAAATGTATACAAGATACACATAAAATAATGTAAATTAGTATCAAAATAAATAAACAAAATATTTAAAAGAATGTGTATTTGTATAAATATATATACAAAATACACATTAAATAATATAAATTTGTTTAAAACTATACAAAATACACATGAAATGATGTAAATACGTATAAAAATATATATAAAATACATTAAATAATGTAAATTGCGTCAAAATAAATAAACAAAATATCAATAAAAGAATGTGTATTTGTATGAAAATAGATATACATAAAATAACCTAAATTTGTATCAAACTATATACAAAAATACACAAATATGTTTAAAATTTAAATTTATTTTATTGTATTTGCATTTTGTATATTTATTTTAATACAAATTCAAATATTTTATGTATTTTGGTATATATAATTTTATAAAAATGTGTTATTTTATAGGTATTTTGCATCTTAGTTTTCATACAAATGTACATTATATTATTAATATTCTGTGTATATATTTTGATACGATTTTATATTATACTATTTGTGTTTGGTATATATTTTTATACATATTTTCATTGTTTAATGTGTATTATTTATATATATTTTATACAAATTAACGTTATTTAAAGTGTATTTGTTTATATAATTTCCTTCAAATTTACATTATTTAAGTGTATTTTGTATATGTATTTAAATACAAACTCACCTAATTTTATGTGTATTTGTATATTTATTTTCACAAATTTAAATTATTTTTGTGGTTTTTTGTATAAACATATAGAGTAAATTTCTATGATAATATATATTCAAAATACATATAAAATTATGTAAATAAGTATAAAAATATATATATCAAAAACACCTAAAAAAAATAAATTGTATCAAAATAAATAAACAAAATTCTGAGAAAAGAACGTATATTTGTAGGAAAATAAGTATACAAAATACACATAAAATTACGAAAATTTGAATAAAATATATACAAAAAAACAAAAAAATAAATTTCAATTTGTATGAAAATAGATATACAAAATACACATATAATTAGTTAAATTTGTATTTAAATACATGTACAAAATACACATAAAATAATTTAAATTTGTATGAAATGAAAACAAATTAACATAAAATAACGTAAATTAGTCTAAAATCTATATACAAAATATACATAGAATAATGTAAAATCATATCAAAATAAATACACAGAATATCAATAAAATAGTGTAATTTTGTATGAAAATAAAGATGCAAAATACCCATAAAATAAAGCATATTTTTTTAAAAATACATATACAAAAAAACACATAGAATAATTAAATGTGTATTAAAATTAATATACAAAATGCACGTACAATAAGGTAAATTTGTATTGAAAAATTATACAAAATGCACATAAAAGTGTAAATTTGTTTCAAAATATATATACGAATACACATAAAATAACGGAGATTTCTATAGAAATATATATACAAAATAAACATGAAGTGATGTAAATACGTATAAAAATATATATATACAAAATACACATTAAATAATTTAAATTCTCGTCAAAATAAATAAACAAAATATCAATAAAAGAATGTGTATTTGTATGAAAATAGATATACAAAATACTCATAAAATAACCTAAGTTTGTATAAAACTATATACAAAAATACACAAAAATAATTTAAATTTGTATGAAAATAAATATACAAAATACACATAAAATTAGGTAAATTTGTATTGAAATACATATACAAAATACATATAAAATAATGGAAATTTCAATGAAAATATATAAACATGTACACTTAAAATAACGTAGATTTGTATCAAATATATATACAAAATACACATTAAATAATGTAAATATGTATAAAAAAAATATATACAAAACACAAATAGAATAATGTAAAATCGTATCAACAATAAATACACAGAATATTAATAAAATAATGTAAATTTGAATGAAAATAAAGATGCAAAATAGCCATAAAATAACGCATTTTTTATAAAAATATATATACCAAAATACACATTAAACATCTGAATTTGTATTAAAATAAATATAAAAAATGCACATACTATAAGGTAAATTTGTATTGAAATAGATATGCAAAATATATATAAAACAATGTAAATTTGTTTCAAAATATATATACGAATACACATAAAATAACGTAGATTTCTATAAAAATATATACACATAAAATGAAGTAAATACGTATAAAAAAATGAATACAAAAAATACATAAAAATCGTATCAAAATAAATAAACAAAATACCAGTAAAAGAATGTGTATTTGTATAAATATATACAAAATACACATAAAATATCGTAAATTTGTATAAAACTATATACAAAAATACACAGAAGTAATTAAATTTGTATGAAAATATATATACAAAATACAGCAAAAATGAGCTAAATTTGATTTGAAATGTACATACAAAATACATAAAATAATGTAAATCTGTATCAAAATATTTATACAAATACATATAATAACGTAGATTTGTTTAAAAATATATAAACAAAATACACATTAAGTAATGTAAATACGTATAAAAAATATGTACAAAATACACATATAATCATGTAATTCGTATCAAAATAAATAAACAAAATAGCAATAAAATAATGTAAATTTGTATGAGAAAACATATACAAATAACGCAAATTTCTATAAAAATATATGTACAAAAATGCACATAAAATAAAGTAAATTTGCAAAAAAATATGTATACAAAACACACACTAAATAATTTAAATGCGTACATAAAATAACCTAAATTTGTATAAAACTATATAAAAAATACACAAAAATAATTTAAATTTGTTTGAAAAGAAATATAAAAAATACCAATAACATTAGGTAAATTTGTATTGAAATACAAATACAAAATACACATCAAATAATGTAAATTTGAATGAAAATATATAAACAAATACACTTAAAATAACGTAAATTTGTATAAAATATATATGCAAGATACACATTAAATAATGTAAATGTGTATAAAAAAATATATACAAAAAACAAAAAGAATAATGTAAAATCGTATCAAAATAAATACACAGAATATCAATAAAATAATGTATATTTGTATGAAAATAAAGATGCAAAATTTAAAAATTTTCGCATTTATAAAAAATATATTTACCAAAATACACATAAAATATTTAAATTTGTATTGAAATAAATATACAAAATGCATATACAGTAAGGTAAATTTGTATTGAAAGAGATATTCAAAAATACATATAAAACAATGTAAATTTGTTTCAAAATATATATACGAATACACATAAAATAAAGTAGATTTCTATAGAAATATATATACAAAATACATATGAAATTATGTAAATACGTATAAAAATATATATACAAAATACATATCAAATAATGTAAATTCGTGTCAAAATAAATAACCAAAATATCATGTAAAGAATGTGTATTTGTATAAAAATAGATAATAGATAATAAATTTGTATAAAATATATATGCAAGATACTCATTAAATAATGTAAATATGTATAAAAAAGTATATACAAAAAACAAATAGAATAATGTAAATATGTATAAAAAAAGTATATACAAAAAACAAATAGAATAATGTAACATCGTATCAAAATAAATACACCGAATATTAATAAAATAATGTAAATTTGTATGAAAATAAAGATGCAAAATTCCCAAAATAGCGCATTTCTTATAAAAATATATATACCAAAATACACATAAAATATTTAAATTTGCATTGAAATAAATATACAAAATGCACATACAATAAGGTAAATTTGTATTGAAGGAGATATACAAAAATACATATAAAAAAATGTAAATTTGTTTCAAAATATATATACGAATACACATAAAATAAAGTAGATTTCTATAGAAATATATATACAAAATACATATGAAATTATGTAAATACGTATAAAAATATATATACAAAATACATATCAAATAATGTAAATTCGTGTCAAAATAAATAACCAAAATATCATGTAAAGAATGTGTATTTGTATAAAAATAGATAATAGATAATAAATTTGTATAAAATATATATGCAAGATACTCATTAAATAATGTAAATATGTATAAAGTATATACAAAAACAAATAGAATAATGTAAATTGTATCAAAATAAATACACTGAATATTAATAAATAATGTAAATTTGTATGAAAATAAAGATTCAAAATCATAAAATAGCGTATTTCTTATAAAATATATATACCAAAATACACATAAAATATTTAAAGTTGTATTGAAATAAATATACACAAAACACCTCCACTAAGTTAAATTTGTATTGAAATAGATATGAAAAATACACATAAAACTATGTAAATGTGTTTCAAAATATATATACGAATACACATAAAATAACGTAGATTTCTATAAAATATATATACAAAATACATAAAATGAAGTAAATACGAATAAGATGTATACAAAAATACATAAAATAATATAAATTGCATCAAAATAAATCAACTAAATGCCAATAAAAGAATGTTTACTTGTATAAATATAATATACAAAATACATAAAATAACGTAAATTGTATAAAACTATATACAAAATAAACAAAATAATTAAATTTGTATGAATAGATATACAAAAGACACATAAAATAAGCTAAATTTGAATTGAAATAAATATAGAAAATATATAAATAATGTAAATTTTTATCAAATATATATTCAAATACACATATATTAAAATTAATATACAAATGCGTATATAATAAGGTAAATTTGTATTGAAAAATATGCAACATACACGTTTACTCACAAATTTATATTCTTTTATTGGTATTTTGTTTATTTATTTTGATACGAATTACATGATTATATGTGTATTTTGTACATATTTTTATACGTATTTACATTATTTAATGTGTATTTTCTTTTTATGTTTTCATACAAATTTACGTTATTATATGTGTATTTGTATAAATATTTTGATACAAATTTATTTTATTTCATGTATTTTGTATATATATTTCATTTCAAATTTAGCTTATTTTGTGTGTATTTTGTATATATTTTCACACAAATTTAATTACTTGAGTATTTTGTATATAGTTTTATATAAATTTACGTTATTTTATGTGTATTTTGTATATTTATATTTATACAAATACACATTCTTTTAGTGGTATTTTGTTTATTTATTTTGGTAATGAATTTACATTATTTTATGTATTTTGTATACATTTTTTTATACGTATTTACTTCATTTTATGTGTATTTTGTATATATATTTTTATAGAAATCTACGTTATTTTATGTGTATTCGTATATCTATTTTAATACAAATTTACCTTATTGTATGTGTTTTTTGTATATTTATTTTAATACAAATTTAATTTTTTGATGTGTATTTTGGTATATATATTTTTATAAATAAAAAAATGCGTTATTTTATGGGTATTTTGCTTTATTTTCATACAAATTTACATTATTTTATTAATATTCTGTGTATTTATTTTGATACGATTTTACATTATTCTATTTGTGTTTTGTACATATTTTTTTATACAAATTTACGTTATTTTAAGTGTATTTGTTTATGTATTTTCATTCAAATTTACATTATTTTATGTGTATTTTGTGAATGTATTTCAAAACAAATTTACCTATTTTTATGTGTATTTTGTATATTTATTTTCATACAAAATTAAAATATTTTTGTTTATTTTTGTATATAGTCTGATACAAATTTAGGTTATTTTATGTGTATTTTGTATATCTATTTTCATAAAAATACACATTCTTTTATTGATATTTTGTTTATTTATTTTGACGCGAATTTTATGTGAGTTTGTTTTCATTTCATACAAATTTACATTATTTTATGTGTATTTTGTACATGTATTTAAATACAAATTTAGCTAATTATATGTGTATTTTGTATACCTATTTTCACAAATTGAAATTTATTTTTGTTTTTTGTATATATTTTTATTGAAATTTTCGTAATCTTATAAAAATATATATACCAAGAAACACATAAAATATTTAAATTTGCATTGAAATAAATATACAAAATGCACATACAATAATGTAAATTTGTATTGAAAGAGATATGCAAAATACATATAAAACAATGTAAATTAGTTTCAGAATATATATACGAATACAAATATAAAACGTAGATTTCTATAAAATATATATAAAATAATACATAAAATTATGTAAATACGTAAAAATGTATACAAAATACATAAATAATGTAAATTGAATTAAAATAAATAAACAAAATACCAATAAAAGAATGTGTATTTGGATAAATATAAATATACAAAATTACATACAAAATAAACATAAAATAAGGTAGATTTGTAAAAATATATGTACAAAATACATAAAATAATGTAAATTTATAAAATATATATACAAATACACATAAAATACTATGAATTTGTATAAAATATATATTCAAAATAAATATTAAATAATGTAAAGCGTATAAAAATATATACCTAAATTACATATAAAATAATGTAAATTGTATCAATATAAAACAACAAAACACCAATAAAATAATATATATTTGAATGAAAATAAATTTACAAAATACACATAACATAACTAAAATTTGTATTAAAATATATACAAAATACATAGAAATAATTTGAGTTTGTATGAATAGATATACAAAATACACATAAAACTAGGTAAATTTCTTTTGAATGTATATACAAAATAATAAATATTGTAAATTTGTGTCAAAATATACAAACAAATACACATAAAATAACGTAAATTTCTATGAAAACTATATACAAAATACACATAGAATAATGTCAATTCGTGTCAAATGAATGAGCAGAATATCAATAATAATGTAAATTTGAATGAAAATAAAGATGCAAAATACCCCAAAAATAAAGCATATGTTTATAAAATACAGATACAAAAATACACATCGAATAATTAAATTTGTATTAAAATTAATATACAAATGCGTATATAATAAGGTAAATTTGTATTGAAAAATATGCAACATACACGTTTACTCATACAAATTTATATTATTTTATTGGTATTTTGTTTATTTATTTTGTTACGAATAACATGATTATATATGTATTTAGTACATAATATAATATACATATTTACAATATTTAATGTGTATTTTGTTTATATATTTTAATAAAAATTTACGTTATTATATGTGTATTAGTATAAATATTTTGATACAAATTTACTTTATTTCATGTATTTTGTATATATATTTCAATTCAATTTTAGCTTATTTTGTTTGTATTTTGTATATATTTTCACAAATTTAATTACTTGTGTATTTTTGTATATAGTTTTATATAAATTTACGTTATTTTATGTGTATTTTGTTTATTTATATTTATACAAATACACATTCTTTTATTTGTATTTTGTTTATTTATTTTGATACGTATTTACATTATTTTATGTTTTTTTTGTATGCATTTTTTTATACGTATTTACTTCATTTTATGTGTATTCGTATATATATTTTGAAACAAATTTACATTGTTTTATATGTATTTTGCATATCTATTTCAATACAAATTTACCTTATTGTATGTGTTTTTATATTTTTATTTTAATACAAATTTAATTTTGATGTGTATTTTGGTATATATATTTTTATAAATAAAAAACGCGTTATTTTATGGATATTTTGCTTTTTTATTTTCATACAAATTTACATTATTTTATTAATATTCTAAGTATTTATTTTGATACGATTTTACATTATTCTATTTGTATTTTGTACATATTTTTTTTATACAAATTTACGTTATTTTAAGTGTATTTGTTTATGTATTTTCATTCAAATTTACATTATTTTATGTGTATTTTGTTATGTATTTCCACACAAATTTACCTAATTTTATGTGTATTTAGTATATTTATTTTCATACAAATTTAAAATATTTTTGTGTATTTTTTTATATAGTTTGATACAAATTTAGGTTATTTTATGTGTATTTTGTATATCTATTTTCATACAAATACATTCTTTTATTGATATTTTGTTTATTTATTTTGACGCGAAATTACATTATTTAATGTGTATTTTGTATATATATTTTTATACGTATTTACATCATTTTATGTGTATTTTGTATAGTTTTAAACAAATTTATATTATTTAATGTGTATTTTGTATATATATATTTATACAAATACACATTCTTTTATTGGTATTTTGCTTATTTATTTTGATACTAATTTACATTATTTTATGTGTATTTTGTATATATTTTTTATACGCATTTAATTAATTTTATGTGAATTTTGTATATATATTTTTATAGAAATCTAAATATTTCAAATGTATTCGTATATATATTTTGAAACAAATTTTCATTGCTTATATGTATTTTGCATATCTTTTTTTGTGTATTCTGTATTTATTTTTGTTATACATAGAATAATGTAAAATCGTATCAAAATAGGTACACAGATATCAATAAAATAATTTAAATTTGTATGAAAATAAAGATGCAAAATAAGCATATTTTTTCAAAAAAATACATATACAAAAATACACATAGAATAATTAAATTTGTATTAAAATTAATATACAAAATGCACATATACAATAAGGTAAATTTGTATTGAAAAAAAAAAAACGCAAAATACAAATAAAACAGTGTAAATTTGTTTCAAAATATATATACGAATACACATAAAATAACGTAGATTTATAGAAATATATATACAAAATACATGAAATTATGTAATTACGAATAAAATATATATATAAAATACATATTAAGTAATGTAAATTCGAAAAATAAATAAACAAAATATCATGAAAAGAATGTGTATTTGTATGAAAAATAATAGATAATAAATTGAAGGTAATATATACAAATATATATAAATAATGTAAATATGTATAAATATAAATACATAAATATCAATAAACATAATATTTAAATTTGTATTGAAATAAATATGCAAATGCACATACAATAAGGTAAATTCTGTTGAAAGATATATGCAAAATACACATAAATATTTAAATTTGTATTGAAATATATATAAAATGCACATAAAATAACGTAGATTTATAAAATATATATATAAAATATATATACACATAAATTAGGTAATACGTATAAATGTAAACAAAATACATAAAATAATATAAATTGAAAATAAATAAACAAAATACCAATAAAAGAATGTGTATTTGTTCTGTGTATTTTGTATATAGTTTTATACAAATTTACGAGCTTTTATGTATTTTGTATATTTATATTTATACAAATACACATTCTTTACTGGTATTTTGTTTATTTATTTTGATACGATTTTTATGTGTATTTTGTATTCATTTTTTTATACGTATTTACTTCATTTTATGTGTATTTTGTATATATTTTTATAGAAATCAATTTATTTTATGTGTATTCGTATATATATTTTGAAACAAATTTACATTGTTTTATATGTATTTTGCATATCTATTTCAATACAAATCTACCTTACAGTATGTGCATTTTTTATATTTATTTTAATACAAATTTTAATATTTTATGTGTATTTTGGTATATATATATTTATAAAAAATGCGTTATTTTATGGCTATTTTGCATCTTTATTTTCATACAAATTTACATTATTTAATAAATATTCTGTGTATTTATTTTGATACGATTTTACATTATTCTATTTGTGTTTTGTATATATTTTTTTATACATATTTACATTATTTAATGTGTATTTTGTATATATATTTGATACAAATTTACGTTATTTTAAGTGTATATGTTTATATATTTTCATTCAAATTTCCATTATTTTATGTGTATTTTGTATATGTATTTCAATGCAAATTTACCTAATTTTATGTGTATTTTGTATATTTATTTTCATACAAATTTAAATTATTTTTGTTTATTTTTGTATATAGTTTTATACAAACTTAGGTTATTTTATGAGTATTTTGTATATGTATTTCACAAATACACATTCTTTTATTGATATATTGTTTACTTATTTTGACGACAATTTAAATTATTTAATGTGTATTTTGTATATATATTTTTTTATACGTATTTACATTATTTCAAGTGTATTTTGTATATATATTTCTATAGAAATCTACGTTATTTTATGTGTATTCGTATAAAGATTTTTAAACAAATTTACGCTTTAATGTGCATTTTGTATATTTTTTCAATACAAATTTACCTTATTGTACGTGCATTTTGTATATTAATTTTAATACAAATTAATTATTCTATGTGTATTTTTGTATATGTATTTTTAAAAAAATATGCTTTATTTTATGGGTATTTTGCATCTTTATTATCATACAAAATTACATTATATTATTGATATTCTGTGTATTTATTTTGATACGATTTTACATTATTCTATGTGTATTTTGTATATATTTTTCATTTAATTTAGCCTATTTTATGTGTATTTTGTATATCTATTTATTTTAATACAAAATCAAATATTTTATGTTTTTTCGTATATATATTTTTATAAAAAAAGCGTTATTTTATGGGTATTTTGCATCTTAATTTTCATACAAATTTACATTATTTTATTAATATTTTCTGTATTTATTTTGATACGATTTTACATTATTTTATTTGTGTTTTGTATATATTATTTTATACATATTTACATTATTTAATGTGTTTTTGTATATATATTTGATAAAATTTGTTATTTTAAGTCTATATGTTTATATATTTTCATTCAAATTTACATTATTTTATGTATTTTGTATATGTATTTCAACACAAATTTACCTAATTTTATATTTTTTTTGTATATTTATTTTCATACAAGTTTAAATTATTTTGTTTATAGTTTTATACAAATTTAGGTTATTTTATGTGTATTTTGTATATCTATTTTCATACAAATACACATTCTTTTCATGATATTTTGTTTATTTATTTTGACACGAATTAACATTATTTAATGTGTATTTTGTATATATTTTTATACGTATTTACATTATTTCAAGTGTATTTTGTATATATATTTCTATAGAAATCTGCGCTATTTTATGTGTATTCGTATATATATTTTGAAACAAATTTACATTGTTTTATGTGTATTTTGCATATTTTTTCAATACAAATTTACCTTATTGTATGTGCATTTTGTATATTAATTTTAATACAAATTTGATTAATCTATGTGTATTTTGTATATATATTTTATAAAAATATGCTTTATTTTATGGGTATTTTGCATCTTTATTTTCATACAAATTTACATTATTTTATTGATATGATTTTACATTATTCTATGTGTATTTTGTATATATATTTTATATAAAATGTATTTGTTTTCATTTCATACAAATCTACATTATTTTATGTATTTTTTGTACATGTATTTAAATACAAATTTAACTAGTTATATGTGTATTTTGTATATCTATTTTGTATGTATATTTTCATAGAAATTTACTCTATTTTATGAGTATTCGTATATATATTTTGATACAAATTTACATTATTGATGTGTATTTTGCATATCTATTTCAATACAAATTTTCTTTATTGTACGTGCATTTTGTATATTTATTTTAATACAAATTTAATTATTTTATATGTATTTTTGTATATATATTTTTATGCAAATATCCGTTATTATATGGATATTTTGCAGCTTTATTTTCATACAAATTTACATTATTTTATTGATATTCTCTTTATTTATTTTGATACGATTTAACATTATTCTATGTGTATTTTGTATATATTTTTATACATATTTACATTATTTAAGGTTTATTTTGTATATATATTTTATCCAAATTTACATTATTTTATGTGTATTTTTATATATTTTATAAAATTTACATTATTTTATGTGTATTTTGTATATACATTTTCATAAAAAAAATTACGTTATTTTATTGTGTGTATTCGTATATATTTTGATACATTTTTATACAAACTCATGTTATTTAATGTGTATTTGTATATATATTTTGAATAAAATTTATATTTCTTTATGTGTATTTTTTCATTTATTTCATTACAAATTTACCTTATTTTATGTTTATTTTGTATATTTATTTCATTCAATTTTAAATTATTTCATGTGTATATTTGTATTTGTATTTAGGTTATTTTATGTGTATTTTGTATATATATTTTCATCCAAAATTACTTTATTATATTGGTATTTTCTTAATTTAATTCGATACCAATTTAGATTATTTCATAGGTATTTTGTATAAATATTTTTATACTCATTTACATTATCTAATGTGTGTTTTGTATATATATTTTTATGCAAATTTATTTTAAGTTCAATTTTGTACATATATTTTATAGAAATTTGTTATTTTATGTATATAGTTTTATATAAATTTACGTTATTTTATGTGCATTTTGTATATTTATATTTATACAAATACACATTCTTTTATTGCTATATTGTTTATTTATATTTATACGAATTTACATTATTTTATGTGTATTTTGTATACATTTTTTTCTACGTATTTACTTAATTTTATGTGTATTTTGTATATGTATTTTTATAGAAATCTACGTTATTTTATGTGTATTCGCATATATATTTTGAAACAAATTTACATTATTTTATATGTATTTTGCATATCTATTTCAATACAAATTTACCTTATTGTATGTGCATTTTGTATATTTATTTTGATACAAATTCAAATATTTTATGTGTATTTTGGTATCAATAATTTTATAAAAAAATGCGTTATTTTATAGGTATTTTGCATCCTAATTTTCATACAAATTTACATTATTTTATTAATATTCTGTGTATATATTTTGATACGATTTTACATTATTCTATTTGTGTTTTGTATATATTTTTTTTATACATATTTACATTATTTAATGTGTATTTTGATTATATATTTCATTCAAATTTACGTTATTATATGTGTATTTGTTTATATATTTTCTTTCAAATTTACATTATTTTATGTGTATTTTGTATATGTATTTCAATAGAAATTAACCTAATTTTATGTGTATTTTGTATATTTCTTTTCATACAAATTTAAATTATTTTTTTGTATTTTTGTATATAGTTTTATACAAATTTAGGTTATTTTATGTACGCATTTACATTATTTAAAGTGTGTTTTGTATATATATTTTTATCCAAAGTTAATTTATTTTACGTTCGTTTTAGGACATTTTTGCGTTATTTTATATGTATTTGTATATGTTTTCTCATACAAATTTACATTATTTTATTGCTATTTTGTTTATTTAGTTTGATACGAATTACATGATTATATGTGTATTTTGTACATATTTTTATATGTATTTACATTACTTAATGTGTATTTTGTTTATATATTTTTAAACAAATTTACGTTATTATATGTATTTTTATAAATATTTTGAGACAAATTTACATTATTTCATGTATTTTGTATATACATTTCAATTCAAATTTACCTTATTTTATCTGTATTTTGTATATCTATTATCACACGAATTTAATTACTTCTGTGTATTTTTGTATATAGTTTTATACAAATTTACGTTATTTTATGTGTATTTTGTATATTTATATTTATACAAATACACATTATTTTATTGATATTTTGTTTATTTATTTTGATACGTATTTACATTATTTTATGTGTATTTTGTATACATTTTCATACGTATTTACTTCATTTTATGTGTATTTTGTATATATATTTCATACAAATCTACGTTATTTTATGTGTATTCGTATATATTTTGAAACAAATTTACATTGTTTTATATGTATTTTGCATATCTATTTCAATACAGATTTACCTTATTGTATGTGTATTTTGTATATTTATTTTAATACAAATTAATTTTTCATGTGTATTTTGGTATATATATTTTTATAAAAAAAATGCGTTATTTAATGGGTATTTTGCATCTTTATTTTCATACAAAATTACATTGTTTTATTAATATTCTGAGTATTTATTTTGATACGATTTTACATTATTCTATTTGTGTTTTGTATATATTTTTTAATACATATTTACATTATTTAATGTGTATTTTGTATATTTTAAAACAAATTTACGTTATTTTATGCGCATCTGTTAAATATTTTGATACAAATTTACTTTATTTTATGTATTTTGTATATATTTCAATACAAATTTAGTTTATTTTATGTATATTTTGTATATCTATTTTCATTTGTATCAAAATAAATAAACAAAATAGCAATAAAATAATGTAAATTTGTATGAGAAAACATATACAAATACACATAAAATAACGCAAATTTCTAAAAAAATATATGTACAAAAATGCACATAAAATAAAGTAAATTTGCAAATTTGTATTGAAATAGATATGCAAAATACATATAAAACAATGTAAATTTGTTTCAAAATATATATACGAATACACATAAAATAACGTAGATTTCTATAAAAATATATACAAAATACACATAAAATGAAGTAAATACGTATAAAAAATGAATACAAAAAATACATAAAAATTGTATCAAAATAAATAAACAAAATACCAGTAAAAGAATGAGTATTTGTAAAAATATAAATATACAAAATACACATAAAATATCGTAAATTTGTATAAAACTATATACAAAAATACACAGAAGTAATTGAATTTGTATGAAAATATATATACAAAATACAGCTAAAATAAGCTAAATTTGAATTGAAATGTACATACAAAATACATAAAATAATGTAAATCTGTATCAAAATATTTATACAAATACATATAATAACGTAGATTTGTTTAAAAATATATAAACAAAATACACATTAAGTAATGTAAATACGTATAAAAAATATGTACAAAATACATATATAATCATGTAATTCGTATCAAAATAAATAAACAAAATTGCAATAAAATAATGTAAATTTGTATGAGAAAATATATACAAATAACGCAAATTTCTATAAAAATATATGTACAAAAATGCACATAAGATAAAGTAAATTTGCAAAAAAATATATATACAAAACACACACTAAATAATGTAAATGCGTACATAAAAGAACCTAAATTTGTATAAAACTATATACAAAAATACACAAAAATAATTTAAATTTGTTTAAAAAGAAATATACAAAATACACATAAAATTAGGTAAATTTGTATTGAAATACATATACAAAATACACATCAAATAATGTAAATTTGAATGAAAATATATAAACAAATACACTTAAAATAACGTAAATTTGTATAAAATATATATGCAAGATACACATTAAATAATGTAAATGTGCATAAAAATATATATATACAAAAAACAAATAGAATAATGTAAAATCGTATCAAAATAAATACACAGAATATCAATAAAATAATTTAAATTTGTATGAAAATAAAGATACAAAATTCCCAAAAATTATCGCATTTTTTATAAAAATATATTTACCAAAATACACATAAAATATTTAAATTTGTATTGAAATAAATATACAAAATGCATATACAGTAAGGTAAATTTGTATTGAAAGAGATATTCAAAAATACATATAAAACAATGTAAATTTGTTTCAAAATATATATACGAATACACATAAAATAAAGTAGATTTCTATAGAAATATATATACAAAATACATATGAAATTATGTAAATACGTATAAAAATATATATACAAAATACATATCAAATAATGTAAATTCGTGTCAAAATAAATAAACAAAATATCATGAAAAGAATGTGTATTTGTATGAAAATAGATAATAGATAATAAATTTGTATAAAATATATATGCAAGATACACATTAAATAATGTAAATATGTATAAAAAAGTATATACAAAAAACAAATAGAATAATGTAACATCGTATCAAAATAAATACACCGAATATTAATAAAATAATGTAGATTTGTATGAAAATAAAGATGCAAAATTCCCATAAAATAGCGCATTTTTTATAAAAATATATATACCAAAATACACATAAAATATTTAAATTTGCATTGAAATAAATATACAAAATGCACATACAATAAGGTAAATTTGTATTGAAAGAGATATGCAAAAATACATATAAAACAATGTAAATTTGTTTCAAAATATATATACGAATACAAATAAAAAAACGTAGATTTCTATAAAAATATATATACAAAATACACATAAAATTAAGTAAATACGTATAAAAAATGTATACAAAATACACATAAAATAATGTAATTTCGAATTAAAATAAATGTAAATTTGAATGGAAAATATAAAAAAATACACTTAAAATAACGTAAATTTGTATAAAATATATATGCAAGATACACATTAAATAATGTAAATGTGTATAAAAAATATATACAAAAAACAAATAGAATAATGTAAAATCGTATCAAAATAAATACACAGAATATCAATAAAATAATGTAAATTTGTATGAAAATAAAGATGCAAAATTCCCAAAAATTATCGCATTTTTTATAAAAATATATATACCAAAATACACATAAAATATTTAAATTTGTATTGAAATAAATATACAAAATGCATATACAGTAAGGTAAATTTGTATTAAAAGAGATATTCAAACATACATATAAAACAATGTAAATTTGTTTCAAAATATATATACGAATACACATAAAATAAAGTAGATTTCTATAGAAATATATATACAAAATACATATGAAATTATGTAAATACGTATAAAAATATATATACAAAATACATATCAAATAATGTAAATTTGTGTCAAAATAAATAAACAAAATATCATGAAAAGAATGTGTATTTGTATAAAAGTAGATAATAGATAATAAATTTGTATAAAATATATATACAAGATACTCATTAAATAATGTAAATATGTATAAAAAAAGTATATACAAAAAACAAATAGAATAATGTAAATTCGTATCAAAATAAATACACCGAATAGTAATAAAATAATGTAAATTTGTATGAAAATAAAGATGCAAAATTCCCATAAAATAGCGCATTTCTTATAAAAATATATTTACCAAAATACACATAAAATATTTAAATTTGTATTGAAATAAATATACAAAATCCACATACAATAAGGTAAATTTGTATTGAAAGAGATATGCAAAAATACATATAAAACAATGTAAATTTGTTTCAAAATATATATACGAATACAAATAAAAAAAACGTAGATTTCTATAAAAATATATATGCAAAATACACATAAAATTAAGTAAATACGTATAAAAAAATGTATACAAAATAGACATAAAATATTGTAAATTAGATTTAAAATAAATAAACAAATTACCAATAAAAGAATGTGTATTTGGATAAATATAAATATACAAAATACATATACAAAATAAACATATAATAAGGTAGATTTGTAATAAAATATATGTACAAAATACACATAAAATAATGTAAATTTATATGAAAATATATATACAAATACACATAAAATACCATGAATTTGTATAAAAATATATATTCAAAATAAATATTAAATAATGTACAAGCGTATAAAAATATATATACAAAGTACATATAAAATAATGTAAATTCGTTTCAATATAAATCAACAAAACACCAATAAAATAATATATATTTGAATGAAAATAAATTTACAAAATACACATAACATAACTAAAATTTGTATTAAAATATATACAAAAATACATAGAAATAATTTGAGTTTGTATGAAAATAGATATACAAAATCTGATAATCTGATTTTATATTATTTTTATAAAATCTGAATTTTGTTTATTGAATTTGAAACGAATTTACCTTATTTTGTATATCTATTTTCATACAAATTAAAATACTTCTGTGTATTTTTGTATATAGTTTTATATAAATTTACGTTATTTTATGTGTATTTTGTATATTTATATTTATAGAAATACACATTCTTTTATTGGTATTTTGTATATTTATTTTGATGCGAATTTACATTATTTTATGTGTATTTTGTATACATTTTTTTATACGTATTTACTTCATTTTATGTGTATTTTGTATATATATTTTTATAGAAATCTACGTTATTTTATGTGTATTCGTATATATATTTTGAAACAAATTTACATTGTTTTATATGTGTTTTGCATATCTATTTCAATACAAATTTACCTTATTGTATGTGTTTTTTAAATATTTATTTTAATACAAATTTAATTTTTTTATGTGTATTTTGGTATATATATAGGGGTAAATTTGTATTGAAAGAGATATTCAAAAATACATATAAAACAATGTAAATTTGTTTCAAAATATATATACGAATACACATAAAATAACGTAGATTTCTATAAAAATATATACAAAATACACATAAAATGAAGTAAATACGTATAAAAAAATGAATACAAAATACACATAAAAATCGTATCAAAATAAATAAACAAAATACCAGTAAAAGAATGTGTATTTGTATAAATATAAATATACAAAATACACAAAAAATATCGTAAATTTGTATAAAACTATATACAAAAATACACAGAAGTAATTAAATTTGTATGAAAATATATATACAAAATACAGCTAAAATAAGCTAAATTTGAATTGAAATGTACATACAAAATACATAAAATAATGTAAATCTGTATCAAAATATTTATACAAATACATATAATAACGTAGATTTGTTTAAAAATATATAAACAAAATACACATTATGTAATGTAAATACGTATAAAAAATATGTACAAAATACACATATAATCATGTAACTCGTATCAAAATAAATAAACAAAATAGCAATAAAATAATGTAAATTTGTATGAGAAAACATATACAAATAACGCAAATTTCTAAAAAAATATGTACAAAAATGCACATAAAATAAAGTAAATTTGCATAAAAATATATATACAAAACACACACTAAATAATGTAAATCCGTACATCAAATAACCTAAATTTGTATAAAACTATATACAAAAATTCACAAAAATAATTTAAATTCTTATGAAAAGAAATATACAAATAACACATAAAATTAGGTAAATTTGTATTGAAATACATATACAAAATACACATCAATTAATGTAAATTTGAATGAAAATATATAAACAAATACACTTAAAATAACGTAAATTTGTATAAAATATATATGCAAGATACACATTAAATAATGTAAATGTGTATAAAAAAATATATACAAAAAACAAATAGAATAATGTAAAATCGTATCAAAATAAATACACAGAATATCAATAAAATAATGTAAATTTGTATGAAAATAAAGATGCAAAATTCCCAAAAATTATCGCATTTTTTATAAAAATATATTTACCAAAATACACATAAAATATTTAAATTTGTATTGAAATAAATATACAAAATGCATATACAGTAAGGTAAATTTGTATTGAAAGAGATATTCAAAAATACATATAAAACAATGTAAATCTGTTTCAAAATATATATACGAATACACATAAAATAAAGTAGATTTCTATAGAAATATATATACAAAAAATATATGAAATTATGTAAATACGTATAAAAATATATATACAAAATACATATAAAATAATGTAAATTTGTGTCAAAATAAATAAACAAAATATCATGAAAAGAATGTGTATTTGTATGAAAATAGATAATAGATAATAAATTTGTACAAAATATATATGCAAGATACACATTAAATAATGTAAATATGTATAAAAAAGTATATACAAAAAACAAATAGAATAATGTAACATCGTATCAAAATAAATACACCGAATATTAATAAAATAATGTAAATTTGTATGAAAATAAAGATGCAAGATTCTATAAAATAGCGCATTTATATAAAATATATATACCAAAATACACATAAAATATTTAAATTTGCATTGAAATAAATATACAAAATGCACATACAATAAGGTAAATTTGTATTGAAAGAGATATGCAAAAATACATATAAAACAATGTAAATTTGTTTCAAAATATATATACGAATAAAAATAAAAAAACGTAGATTTCTAAAAAAATATATAAAATAATACATAAAATTAAGTAAATACGTATAAAAAAATGTATACAAAATACACATAAAATAATGTAAATTCGAATTAAAATAAATAAACAAAATACCAATAAAAGAATGTGTTTTGGATAAATATAAATATACAAAAAACACATACAAAATAAACATAAAATAAGGTAGATTTGTAATAAAATATATGTACAAAATAGACATAAAATAATGTAAATTTATTTGAAAATATACAAATACACATAAAATACTATGAATTTGTATAAAATATATATTCAAAATAAATATTAAATAATGTAAAAGCTTATAAATATATATATACAAAGTACATAAAATAATGTAAATTGTATCAATATAAATCAACAAAACACCAATAAAATAATATATATTTGAATGAAAATAAATTTACAAAATAAACTTAACATAACTAAAATTTGTATTAAAATATATCCAAAAAAACACAGAAATAATTTGAATATGTATAAATATAGATCAACAAAATACACATAAAACTAGGTAAATTTTTTTTGAAATATATATACAAAATACCCATAAAATATTGTAAATTTGTGTCAAAATATATAAACAAATACACATAAAATAATGTAAATTTGTATGAAAATATATACAAAATACATAGAATAATGTCAATTTTATCAAAATGTATGAGCTGAATATCAATAAAGTTATGTAAATTTGTATGAAAATAAAGATGCTAAATACCCAAAAAATAAAGCATATGTATATAAAAATACAGATACAAAAATACACATCGAATAATTAAATTTGTATTAAAATTAATATACAAAATGCGTATGTAATAAGGTAAATTTTGTTTATTTATTTTGATACGAATTACATGATTATATGTGTATTTTGTACATATTTTTTTATACGTATTTACATTATTTAATGTGTATTTTGTTTATATATTTTCATACAAATTTACGTTATTATATGTGTATTTGTATAAATATTTTGATAGAAATTTACTTTATTTCATGTATTTTGTATATATATTTCAATTCAAATTTAGCTTATTTTGTGTATTTTGTATATATTTTCACACAAATTTAATTACTTGTGTATTTTTGTATATAGTTTGATATAAATTTACGTTATTTTATGTGTATTTTGTATATTTATATTTATTCAAATACATTCTTTTATTGGTATTTTGTTTATTTATTTTGATACGAATTTACATTATTTTATGTGTATTTTGTATACATTTTTTATACGTATTTACTTCATTTTATGTGTATTTTGAATATATATTTTTTATAGAAATCTACGTTATTTTATGTGTATTCGTATATATTTTGAAACATATTTAAATTGTTTTATATGTATTTTGCATATCTATTTCAATACAAATTTACCTTATTGTATGTGTTTTTTGTATATTTATTTTAATACAAATTAAATTTTTGTATATATATTTTTTATAAATAAAAAAAATGCGTTATTTTATGGGTATTTTGCTTCTTTATTTTCATACAAATTTACATTATTTTATTAATATTCTGTGTATTGATTTTGATACGATTTTACATTATTCTATTTGTGTTTTGTACATAATTTTTTATACAAATTTACGTTATTTTAAGTGTATTTGATAATGTATTTTCATTCAAATTTACATTATTTTATGTGTATTTTGTGTATATATTTCAATACAAATTTACCTAATTTTATGTGTATTTTGTATATTTATTTTCATACAAATTTAAAATATTTTTGTGTATTTTTGTATATAGTTTGATACAAATTTAGGTTATTTTATGTGTATTTTGTATATCTATTTTCATACAAATACACATTCTTTTATTGATATTTTGTTTATTTATTTTGACGCGAATTTACATTATTTAATGTGTATTTTGTATATATATTTTTATACGTATTTACATCATTTCATGTGTATTTTGTACAGTTTTAAACAAATTTATATTATTTAATGTGTAATTTGTATATATATATTTATACAAATACACATTCTTTTATTGGTATTTTGTTAATTTATTTTGATACTAATTTACATTATTTTATGTGTATTTTGTATACATTTTTTATACGTATTTACTTAATTTTATGTGTATTTTGTATATATATTTTTATAGAAATCTTCCTTATTTCATGTGTATTCGTATATATATTTTGAAACAAATTTACATTGTTTATATGTATTTTGCATATCTATTTTTGTGTATTCTGTAATTATTTTTGTTATACATAGAATAATGTAAAACCGTATCAAAATAAGTACACAGAATATCAATAAAATAATTTAAATTTGTATGAAAATAAAGATGCAAAATACCCATAAGATAAAGCATATCTTTTTTTTTAAATATATATACAAAAATACACATAGAATAATTAAATTTGTATTAAAATTAATATACAAAATGCACACATACAATAAGGTAAATTTTGTATTGAAAAAAAAAACGCAAAATACAAATAAAACAGTGTAAATTTTTTTCAAAATATATATACGAATACACATAAAATAACGTAGATCTCTATAGAAATATATATACAAAATACACATGAAATTATGTAAATACGTATAAAAATATATATATATATATATATATATATATATATATATATATATATATATATATATATATATATATATATATATATATATATATATATATATATATATATATATATATATATATATATAATGCATATTAAGTAATGTAAAATCGTGACAAAATAAATAAACAAAATATCATGAAAAGAATGTATTTGTATGAAAATAAATAATAGATAATAAAATGTATGTAATATATATGCAAGATATTAAATAATGTAAATATGTATAAAATATATATACAAAAAACAATAGAATAATGTAAAATCATCAAAATAAATACACTGAATATTAATAAAATAATGTAAATTTGTATGAAAATAAAGATGCAAAATTCATCAAATAGCGCATTTTATAAAATATGTAAAAATACACATAAAATATTTAAATTTGTATTGAAATAAAATACAAAATGCACATACAATAAGGTAAACTTGTTGAAAGAGATATGCAAAAATACATTTAAATTTGTTTCAAAATATATACGAATACACATAAAATAACGTATATTTCTATAAAATATATATAAAATACACATAAAATTAGGTAAATACTTATAAATGTAAACAAAATACACATAAAATAATATAAATTGAAACAAAATAAATAAACAAAATACCAATAAAAGAATGTGTATTTGTTCTGTGTATTTTGTATATAGTTTTATACAAATTTACGATATTTTATGTGTATTTTGTATATTTATATTTATACAAATACATTCTTTACTGGTATATTGTTTATTTATTTTGATACGATTTTTATGTGTATTTTGTATTCATTTTTTTATACGTATTTACTTCATTTTATGTGTATTTTGTATATATTTTTATAGAAATCAACGTTATTTTATGTGTATTCGTATATATATTTTGAAACAAATTTACATTGTTTTATATGTGTTTTGCATATCTATTTCAATACAAATTTACCTTACAGTATGTGCATTTTTTATATTTATTTTAATACAAATTTTAATATTTTATGTGTATTTTGGTATATATATTTTTATAAAAAAATGCGTTATTTTATGGCTATTTTGCATCTTTATTTTCATAAAAATTTACATTATTTAATTAATATTCTGTGTATTTATTTTGATACGATTTTACATTATTCTATTTGTGTTTTGTATATATTTTTTTATACATATTTACATTATTAATTAGTATTTTGTATATATATTTGATACAAATTTATGTTATTTTAAGTGTATATGTTTATATATTTTCATTCAAATTTCCATTATTTTATGTGTATTTTGTATATGTATTTCAATACAAATTTACCTAATTTTATGTGTATTTTATATATTTATTTTCATACAAATTTAAATTATTTTTGTGCATTTTTGTATATAGTTTTATACAAACTTAGGTTATTTTATGAGTATTTTGTATATCTATTTTCATACAAATACACATTCTTTTATTGATATTTTGTTTATTTATTTTGACGAGAATTTAAATTATTTAATGTGTATTTTGTATATATATATTTTTATACGTATTTACATCATTTCATGTGTATTTTGTATATATATTTCTATAGAAATCTACGTTATTTTATGTGTATTCGTATATAGATTTTAAAACAAATTTACGCTTTAATGTGCATTTTGTATATTTTTTCAATACAAATTTACCTTATTGTACGTGCATTTTGTATATTAATTTTAATACAAATTTAATTATTCTATGTGTATTTTTGTATATGTATATTTAAAAAAATATGCTTTATTTTATGGTAATTTTGCATCTTTATTTTCATACAAAATTACATTATTTTATTGATATTCTGTATATTTATTTTGATACGATTTTACATTATTCTATGTGTATTTTGTATATATTTTTCATTTAATTTAGCTTATTTTATGTGTATTTTGAATATCTATTTATTTTAATACAAAATCAAATATTTTATGTTTTTTCGTATATATATTTTTATAAAAAATGCTTTATTTTATGGGTATTTTGCATCTTAATTTTATTCAAATTTACATTATTTTATTAATATTTTCTGTATTTAATTTGATACGATTTTACATTATTTTATTTGTGTTTTGTATATATTTTTTTATACATTTTTACATTATTTAATGTGTTTTTTGTATATATATTTGATACAAATTTACGTTATTTTAAGTCTATATGTTTATATATTGTCATTCAAATTTACATTATTTTATGTGTATTTTGTATATGTATTTCAATACAAATTTACCTAATTTTATATGTTTTTGTATATTTATTTTCATACAAGTTTAAATTATTTTTGTGTATTGTTGTTTATAGTTTTATACAAATTTAGGTTATTTTATGTGTATTTTGTATATCTATTTTCATACAAATACACATTCTTTTCATGATATTTTGTTTATTTATTTTGACACGAATTAACATTATTTAATGTGTATTTTGTATATATATTTTTATACGTATTTACATTATTTCATGTGTATTTTGTATATATATTTCTATAGAAATCTGCGTTATTTTATGTGTATTCGTATATATATTTTGAAACAAATTTACATTGTTTTGTGTATTTTGCATATTTTTTCAATACAAATTTACGTTATTGTATGTGTATTTTGTATATTAATTTTAATACAAATTTGATTAATCTATGTGTATTTTTGTATATGTATTTTTATAAAAATATGCTTTATATAATGGGAATTTTGCATCTTTATTTTCATACAAATTTACATTATTTTATTGATATTCTGTGTATTTATTTTGATATGATTTTACATTATTCTATGTGTATTTTGTATATATATTTTATATAAAATGTATTTGTTTTCATTTCATACAAATCTACATTATTTTATGTGTTTTTTGTACATGTATTTAAATACAAATTTAACTAGTTATATGTGTATTTTGTATATCTATTTTGTATGTATATTTTCATAGAAATATACTCTATTTTATGAGTATTCGTATATATATTTTGATACAAATTTACATATTAATGTGTATTTTGCATATCTATTTCAATACAAATTTACTTTATTGTACGTGCATTTTGTATATTTATTTTAATACAAATTTAATTATTTTATATGTATATTTGTATATATATTTTTATGCAAATATGCGTTATTATATGGATATTTTGCATCTTTATTTTCATACAAATTTACATTATTTTATTGATATTCTCTTTATTTATTTTGATACGATTTAACATTATTCTATGTGTATTTACTAGGGGAGGCGGTGGCTGAATCGACAGAGTAACACCACCGCGTTCAGGAGAACGCGAGTTCAATCCCCGCCCGGTGCCACCAAGCTGGGATTTTTCAGCCGCCGCCGAGTGGCTTAAAACTACCCACATGCTGTCCAGAAGACCACCTATCAACCCTGACTCTAGATTCTAGGATTAAAGATGAGCTCCGGGAGGGCAGCATGAGCCAATGCAAGATGGCGCTACTATAAACACTCGCCTGCGCCAGAACGGGCTGGGCCGACCATCAGGACCCACCGGGAAGAAGCCTTCGGCCGACCATCAGGCCCCACCGGGAAAAAGCCTACCGGCGCTATAGGCCGCGACGTAAAAAAAAAAAATAAATAAATAAAAATAAAAAAAATAAAAAAAATTGTATATATTTTTTAATGCATATTTACATTATTTAATGTTCATTTTGTATATATATTTTATCCAAATTTACATTATTTTATGTGTATTTATTTATATATTTTCATACAAATTTACACTATTTTATGTGTTTTTTGTATATATATTTTCTACGTATTTGAATTATTTTATATGTATTTTGTATATACATTTTCATAAAAAAAATTGCGTTATTTTATTGTGTGTATAAGTATATATTTTAATACAAATTTTATACAAATTCATGTTATTTAATGTGTATTTGTATATATACGACTACATTACGTACATATAAAATAATACAAATTTAATTATTCTATGTGTATTTTTGTATATGTATTTTCATAAAAAAATGCTTTATTTTATTAGTATTTTGCATCTTTATTTTCATACAAATTTACATTATTTTATTGATATTGTGTATTTATTTTGATACGATTTTACATTATTCTATGTATATTTTGTATATATATTTCATACAAATGAACGTTATTTTATGTGAATTTGTTTTCATTTCATACAAATTTACATTATTTTATGTGTATTTTGTACATGTATTTAAATGCAAATTTAACTAATTATATGTGTATTATGTATATCTATTTTCATACAAATCGAAATTAATTTTGTGTATTTTAGTATATATTTTTATTCAAATTTTCGTAATTTTATGTGTATTTTGTATATTTATTTTCCTACAAATATACGTTCTTTTATCGGAATTTTGTTTATTTATTTTGATACGAATTTTCATTATTTTAGGTGTATTTGATATATATATTTTTATACTTATTTACATAATTTATATGTATTTTGAATATATATTTTCATAGAAATTTACTCTATATGTATATACAAAAAAACACAAAAATAATTTAAATTTGTATGAAAATAAATATACAAAATACACATAAAATTAGGTAAATTTGTAATAAAATACATATACAAAATACACTTAAAATAATGTAAATTTGAATGAAATTATATAAACAAATACACTTAAAATAACGTTAATTTGTATAAAATATATATAAAAAAACACATTAAATAATGAAAATATGTATAAAAAATATATACAAAACACAAATAGTATAATATAAAATCGTATCAAAATATATACACAGAATATTAATAAAATAATGTACATTTGTATGAAAACTAAGATGCAAAATACCTATAAAATAACGCATTTTTTATAAAATATATATACCAAAATACACATAAAATATTTGAATTTGTATTAAAATAAATATACAAAATGCACATACAATAAAGTAAATTTGTATTGAAATAGATATGCAAAATACATATAAAACAATGTAAATTTGTTTCAAAATATATAAACGAATACACATAAAATAACGCAGATTTCTATAAATATATATATAAATATATATATATATATATATATATATATATATATATATATATATATATATATATATATATATATATATATATATATATATATATATATATATATATATATATATATATATATATATATATATATATATATATATATATATATATATATATATATATATATATATATATATATATATATATATATATATATATATTTTGAAACAAATTTACATTGTTTTATATGTATTTTGCATATCTATTTCAATACAGATTTACCTTATTGTATGTGTATTTTGTATATTTATTTTAATACAAATTAATTTTTTTATGTGTATTTTGGTATATATATTTTTATAAAAAATGTGTTATTTAATGGGTATTTTGCATCTTTATTTTCAAACAAATTTACATTGTTTTATTAATATTCTGGTATTTATTTTGATACGATTTTACATTATTCTATTTGTGTTTTGTATATATTTTTTTATACATATTTACATTATTTAATGTGTATTTTGTATATTTTAAAACAAATTTACGTTATTTTATGCGCATCTGTTAAAATATTTTGATAGAAATTTACATTATTTTATGTATTTTGTATATATATTTCAATACAAATTTAGTTTATTTTATGTATATTTTGTATATCTAGTTTCATTCGTATCAAAATAAATAAACAAAATAGCAATAAAATAATGTAAATTGTATGAGAAAACATATACAAATACACATAAAATTACGCAAATTTCTAAAAAAATATATGTACAAAAATGCACATAAAATAAAGTAAATTTGCATAAATATATATATACAAAACACACATTAAATAATGTAAATGCGTACATAAAATAACCTAAATTTACAAAAATACACAAAAATATTTAAAATTTGTATGAAAAGAAATATACAAAATACACATAAAATTAGGTAAATTTGTATTGAAATACATATACAAAATACACATAAAATAATGTAAATTTGAATGAAAATATAAACAAAAACACTTAAAATAACGTAAATGTGTATAAAATATATATGCAAGATACACATTAAATAATGTAAATGTGTATAAAAAAATATATACAAAAAAGAAATAGAATAATGTAAAATCCTATCAATATAAATACATAGAATATCAATAAAATAATGTAAATTTGTATGAAAAGAAAGATGCAAAATTCCCATAAAATAGTGCATTTTTTATAAAAATATATATACCAAAATACACATAAAATATTTAAATTTGTATTGAAATAAATATACAAAATGCATATACAGTAAGGTAAATATGTATTGAAAGAGATATTCAAAAATACATATAAAACAAAGTAAATTTGTTTCAAAATATATATACGAATACACATAAAATAACGTAGATTTCTAAAGAAATATATATACAAAATACACATGAAATTATGTAAATAACTATAAAAATATATATACAAAATACATATCTAGGTAAATTCGTGTCAAAATAAATAAACAAAACATCATGAAAAGAATGTGTATTTGTATGGAAATAAATAATAGATAATAAATTTGTATGAAATATATATGCAAGATACACATTAAATAATGTAAATATGTATAAAAAAAAATATATACAAAAAACAAATAGAATAATGTGAAATCGTATCAAAATAAATACACCGAATATTAATAAAATAATGTAAATTTGTATGAAAATAAAGATGCATAATTCCCATCAAATAGCGCATTTCTTATAAAAATATATATACCAAAATACACATAAAATATTTAAATTTGTATTGAAATAAATATACAAAATGCACATACAATAAGGTAAACTTGTATTGAAAGAGATATGCAAAAATACATATAAAACAATGTAAATTTGTTTCAAAATATATATCCGAATACACATAAAATAACGTAGATTTCTATAAAAATATATATACAAAATACACATAAAATTAAGTAAATACCTATAAAAATAGATATACAAAATACACATAGAATAATGTAAAATTGTTTAAAAAAAATAAACTGAATATAAATAAAATAATGTAAATTTGTATGAAAATAAAAATGCAAAAAACCTAAAAATAAAGTATATTTTTATAAAAATACATACAAAAATACACATAGCATAATTAAATTTGTATTAAAATTAATATACAAAATGCATACAATAAGGTAAATTTGTATTGAAAAAATATGCAAAATACACATGAAACAGTGTAAATTTATTTCAAAATCTATATACGAATACTCATAAATCAACGTAGATTTCTATAGAAATATATATATATACAAAATACACATCAAATGATGTAAGCACGTATAAAAATATATATAAATACACCTTAAATAATGTAAATTAGCGTCAAAATAAATAAACAAAATATCAATAAAAGAATGTGTATTTGTATGAAAATAGATATACAATATACACATAAAATCACCTAAATTTGTATAAAAATAATTACAAAAATACACAAAAATAATTTTAATTTGTATGAAAATAAATATACAAAATATACATACAATTAGGTAAATTTGTATTGAAATACATTTACAAAATACACATAAAATAATGTAAATTTGAATGAAAATATATAAACAAATACACTTAAAATAACGTAAATTTGTATAATATATATAAAATACACATTAAATAATGTAAATATGTATATAAAATATATACAAAACACAATAGAATAATATAAAATCGTATCAAAATAAATACACAGAATATTAATTAAATAATGTAAATTTGTATGAAAATTAAGATGCAAAATACCCATAAAATAACGCATTTTTTATAAAAAAATTTATACCAAGACACACATAAAATATTTGAATTTGTATTAAAATAAATATACAAAATGCACATACAATAAGGTAAATTTTTATTGAAATAGATATTCAAAATACATAAAAAACCCTTTAAATTTTTTTCAAAATATATATACATAAAATAACGAAAATTTGCATGAAAATATATAAAAAATAAACAAAGATAATTAATTTGTATGAAAATAAATATACAAAATACACATGTATTTTGTATATCTATTTTCACACAAATTTAATTACTTTTGTGTATTTTTGCATATAGTTTTATATAAATTTACGTTATTTTATTTGTATTTTGTATATTTATATTTATACAAATACACATTCTTTTATTGGTATTTTGTATATTTATTTTGATACGAATTTACATTATTTTATGTGTATTTTGTATACATTTTTTTATACGTATTTACTTCATTTTATGTGTATTTTGTATGTATATTTCTATAGAAATCTACGTTATTTTATGTGTATTCGTATATATATTTTGAAACAAATTTACATTGTTTTATATGTATTTTGCATATCTTTTTCAATACAAAGTTACCTTATTGTATGTGTTTTTTATATATTTATTTTAATTCAAATTTTTTTTTTTTTGTTATTCTGGTATATATTTTTTATAAATAAAAAAAAATGCGTTATTTTATGGGTATTTTGACTCTATTTTCATACAAATTTACATTATTTTATTAATATTCTGTGTATTTATTTTGATACGATTTTACATTATTCTATTTGTGTTTTGTATATATATTTTTTATACAAATTTACGTTATTTTAAGTGTATTTGTTTATGTCTTTTCATTCAAATTTACATTATTTTATGTGTATTTTGTATATGTATTTCAATACAAATTTACCTAATTTTATGTGTATTTTGTATATTTATTTTCATACAAATTTAAAATATTTTTGTGTATTTTCGTATATAGTTTGATACAAATTTAGGTTATTTTATGTGTATTTTCTATATCTATTTTCATACAAATACACATTCTTTTATTGATATTTTGTTTATTTATTTTGACGCGAATTTACAGTATTTAATGTGTATTTTGTATATATATTTTTATACGTATTTACATCATTTCATATGTATTTTGTATATATATTCATATAGAAATCAACGTTATTTTATGTGTATTCGTATATATATTTTTACAAATTTACACTGTTTTATGTGCATTTTGTATATTAATTTTAATACAAATTTAATTATTCTATGTGTATTTTTGTATATGTATTTTTAAAAAAAATATGCTTTTTTTATGCGTATTTTGCATCTTTATTTTCATACAAATTTAAATTATTTTATTGATATTCTGTGTACTTATTTTGATACGATTTTACATTTTTCTATGTATAACAAAAATAAATACAGAATACACAAAAATAGATATGCACAATACATATAAACAATGTAAATTTGTTTCAAAATATATATAAGAATACACATCAAATAAGGTAGATTTCTATAAAAATATATATACAAAATACAAATAAAATTAAGTAAATACGTATGAATGTATAAAATAATATAAAATAATGTAAATTAGTATCAAAATAAATAAACAAAATACTAATAAAGAACGTGTATTTGTATAAATATATCTATTTTCATACAAATTTAATTACTTTTTTGTATTTTTGTATATAGTTTTATACAAATTTACGTTATTTTATGTGCATTTTGTATATTTATATTTATACAAATACACATTCTCTTATTGGTATTTTGTTTATTTATATTTATACGAATTTACATTATTTTATGTGTATTTTGTATACATTTTTGCTTCGTATTTACTTAATTTTATTTGTATTTTGTAAATATATATTTATAGAAATCTACGTTATTTTATGTGTATTCGTATATATATTTTGAAACAAATTTACATTGTTTTATATGTATTTTGCATATCTATTTCAATACAAATTTACCTTATTGTATGTGCATTTTGTATATTTATTTTAATACAAATTCAAATATTTTATGTGTATTTTGGTATATATAATTTTATAAAAAAATGCGTTATTTTATATATTTTTATACGTATTTACATAATTTCATGTGTATTTTGTATATATATTCCTGTAGAAATCAACGTTATTTTATGTGTATTCGTATATATATTTTGAAACAAATTTACACTGTTTTATGTGTATTTTTCAATACAAATTTACCTTATTGTATGTGCATTTTGTATATTAATTTTAATACATATTTAATTATTCTATGTGTATTTTTGTATATGTATTTAAAAAAAAATGCTTTATTTTATGGGTATTTTGCATCTTTATTTTCATACAAATTTAAATTATTTTATTGATATTCTGTGTACTTATTTTGATACGATTTTACATTATTCTATGTATAACAAAAATAAATACAGAATACACAAAAATAGATATGCCAAATACATATAAACAATGTAAAATTGTTTCAAAATATATATACGAATATACACATAAAATAATTTAAAATTGCATGAAATGAATATATGAAACAAACATAAAATAAGGTAAATTTGTAATGAAATATATGTAAAAATACACATAAAATAATTTAAATTTGTATGAAAATATGTATTCAAATACACATAAAATAACATGAATTTGTATAAAATTTGTATCAAAATATATACGAGAGCACACAATAAAATAACGTAAATTTTATGAAAATATATATCCAAAATACACATAAAATAATGTAAATACGTAGAAACATATATATACAAAATACACATAACGTAATGGAAATTGCATCAAAATAAATAAACAAAATTGCAATAATAGAATGTATATGTAAAATATATATACAAAATACAAATAAAATAACTAAAATTTGTATAAAATTTATACAAAAATACGCAAAATAGTTTAAATTTGTTTGAAAATAGATAGCAAATACACATAAAAATTAGGCAAATTTGGATTGAAATACATAGAAAACACTCATAAATAATGTAAATCTATATGAAAATATATAACAATGTATTTAAATATTTACAAAATACACATCAAATAGTGTAAATTTGAATTAATATATATAATTAAATTAACGTAAATTTGTATAAAATATATATAAATAAATAATGTAAATATAAAATAAATATACAAAATACAAATAGAATAATATAAAATCGTATCAAAATAAATAAACAGAATATAAAATAATGTAAATTTGTATGAAATTAAGATGCAAAATACCAAAAATAGCATTTTTATAAAATATATATACCAAAACACACATAAATATTTGAAGTAAATATGTATAAAATGTATAAATTACACATAAAATAAGTTAAACTGTATCGAATAAATGAACAAAATATAATAAAGAATGTGTATTTGTATAAATATAAATACATAAAATAACGTAAATTGATATAAGTATATACAAAATACACAATTTTGTATATCTATTTTCATACAAATTTAACTACTTTTGTATTTTTGTATATAGTTTTATATAAATTTACGATATTTTATGTGTATTTTGTATATTTATTTTTATACAAATACACATTTTTTTATTGGTATTTTGTTTATTTATTTTGATACGAATTTACATTATTTTATGTGTATTTTGTGTACATTTTTTTATACGTATTTACTTCATTTTATGTGTATTTTGTATATATATTTTTATAGAAATCTACGTTATTTTATGTGTATTCGTATATATATTTTGAAACAAATTTTACATTGTTTTATATGTATTTTGCATATCAATATAAATTTACCTTATTGTATGTGCATTTTGTATATTTATTTTAATACAAATTTTAATTTTTTATATGTCTTTTGGTATATATATTAAAAAAAAGCGTTATTTTATGGATATTTTGCTCCTTTATTTTCATACAAATTTACATTATTTTATTAATATTCTGTGTATTTATTTTGTTACGATTTTACATTATTCTATTTGGGTTTTGTATATATATTTTTTTATACATATTTACATTACTTAATGTGTATTTTGTATATATATTTTATACAAATTTACGTTATTTTAAGTGTATTTGTTTATGTATTTTCATTCAAATTTACATTATTTTATGTGTATTTTGTAAATGTATTTCAATATAAATATATCTAATTTTATGTGTATTTTGTATACTTATTTTCAAACAAATTTAAATTATTTTTGTGTATTTTTGTATATAGTTTTATACAAATTTACGTTATTTTATGTGTATTTTGTATATCTATTTTCATACAAATACAAATTCTTTTATTTATATTTTATTTATTTTGACACGAATTTACATTATTTAATGTCTATTTTGTATATATATTTTTATACGTATTTACAGCATCTCAAGTGTATTTTGTATATATATTTCTATAGAAATCTGCGTTATTTTATGTGTATTCGTATATATATTTTGAAACAAATTTACATTGTTTTATGTGTATTTTGCATATTTTTTTAATAAAAATTTACCTTATTGTATGTGCATTTTGTATATTAATTTTACTACAAATTTAATTATTGAATGTGTATTTATGTATATGTATTTTTATAAAAAATATGCTTTATTTTGCTGGTATTTTGCATCTTTATTTTCATACAAATTTACATTATTTTATTGATATCTTGTGTATTTATTTTGATACGATTTTACACTATTTTCTATGTGTATTTTGTACATATATTTAATACAAATGTACTTTATTTTGTGTATTTGTTTTCATTTCATACAAATTTTCATTATTTTATGTGTATTTTGTACATGTATTTAAAGACAAATTTAACTAATTATATGTGTATTTTGTATATCAATTTTCATAAAAATTGAAATTATTTTTGTTTTTTTTTATATATTTTTATACAAATTTTCGTTATTTTATGTGTATTTTGTATATTTATTTTCCTACAAATATGCCTTCTTTAACGGAATTTTGTTTGTTTATATTGATACGAATATACATTTTTTTAGGTGTATTTTGTATATATATTTTATAATATTTACATCATTTTATATGTATTTTGTATGTATATTTTCATAGAAATTTACTCTATTTTATGTGTATTCGTATATATATTTTGATACAAATTTACATTATTGATGTGTATTTTGCATATGTATTTCAATACAAATTTACTTTATTGTATATGCATTTTGTATATTTATTGCAATACAAATTTAATTATTTCATGTATTTTTGTATATATATTTTATGCATATATGTTATTATATGGGTATTTTGCATCTTTATTTTGATAAATATTTAAATTATTTTATTGATATTCTGTTTATTTATTTTGATACGATTTAACATTATTCTATGTGTATTTTGTATAACTATTTTATACATATTTACATTATTTAATGTATATTTTGTATATATATTTTATCCAAATTTACGTTATTTTATGTGTATTTGTTTATATATTTTCATACAAATTTACATTATTTTATTTATATATGTATTTTGTATATGTATTTCAATACAAATTTGCCTAACTTTAGTGTATTTTGCATATCTATTTTCAAACAAATTTAAATTATTTTTGTGTATTTTTGTATTTATTTTTATACAAATTTTAGTTATTTTATTTGTATTTTGTATATATTTTCCTACAAATGTATAATCTTTTATTATAATTTTGTTTATTTATTTTGATACGAGTTTACATTATTTTATGTGTATTTTGTATATATATTTTTCTACGTATTAACATTATTTTATGTGTATTTTGTATATATATTTTAATAAAAATTTACATTATTTTATTGTGTGTATTCCTATTTATTTTGATTAAAATTTTATACAAATTCATGTTATTTTATGTGTATTTGTATATATATTTTCATACACATTTATATTATTTTACGTGTATTTTACATATTTTCATTACAAATTTACCTTATTTTATGATTATTTTGTATATTTATTTCATTCAATCTTAAATTATTTTATGTGTATATTTGTATTTGTATTTACGTATTTTATGTGTATTTTCATATATTTTCATCCAAAATTACATTATTTTATTGGTATTTTCTCTATTTAACTCGATACGAATTTAGATTTTTTCATAGGTATTTTGTATACATATGTTTATACTCATTTACATTATCTAATGTGTGTTTTGTATTTATTTTTTAATGCAAATTTATTTCATGTGCATTTTTGTACATATATTTTTATAGAATTTTTTTTATTTTATGTGTATTTTGTATATGTTTTCTCATAAAAATTTACATTATTTTATTGGTATTTTGTTTATTTATTTTGATACGAATTACATGATTATATGTGTATTTTGTACATATTTTTATACGTAATTACATTATTTAATGTATTTTGTTTATATATTTTATATAAAATTTACGTAATTCTATGTGTATTTGTAAAATATTTTGATACAAATTTATTTTTATTTTATGTATTTTGTACATATAATTCAATTCAAATTGCTTATTTTGTGTGTATTTTGTATATCTATTTTCATACAAATTTAATTACTTTATATATTTATATATTGTTTTATATAAATTTACCTTATTTTATGTGCATTTTGTATATTTATATTTAAACAAATACACATAAAATAAAGAAAATTTGCATTAAAATAAATATACAAAACACACATTAAATAATGTAAATGCGTATAAAAATATGTATACAAAATACCTATGAAATAATCTAAATTCGTATCGAATTAAACTAACAAAATACCAATAAAATAATGTAATTTTTTGATGAAAATATATATAGAAAATACACATAAAATAACCTAAATACAAATACATATATACACATAAAATAATTTAAAATTGAAGGAAATAAATATTCAAAATAAACATAAAATAAGGTAAATTTGTAATGAAATATATGTAAAAATGCATATAAAATCATGTAGATTTGTATGAAAATATATATACAAAATACACATAAAATAATGTAAATACGTAGAAAAATATATATACAAAATACACATAAAATAAAGTAAATTCGTATCAGAATAAATAGATAAAATTCCAATAAAAGAATGTATATTTGTAGGAAAATATATATAGAAAATACATATAAAATAACTAAAATTTGTATAAAAATATATACAAAAACACACAAAAATTATTTAAATTTCTTTGAAAATAGATATGCAAAATACACATAAAATTAGGCAAATTTGTATTGAAATACATATACAAAATACACATTAAATAATGTAAATATGTATAAAAAAATATATACAAAACACAAATAGAATAATGTAAAATCGTATCAAAATAAATTCACAGAATATTAATAAAATAATATAAATTTGCATGAAAATAAAGATGCAAAATACCCATAAAATAACGCATTTTTTATAAAAATGTATATACCAAAACACACATAAAATATTTGAATTTGTATTAAAATAAATATACGAAATGCACACAAAATAAGGTAAATTTGTATTGAAATAGATTTGCAAAATACATATAAAACAATGTAAATTTGTTTCAAAATATATACACGAAAACACATAAAATATCGCAGATTTCTATAAAGATACATATACAAAATACACATAAAATGAAGTAAATACGTATAAAAAAATGTGTACAAAATACACATAAAATAATGTAAACTCGTGTCGAAATAAATAAAGAAAATATTATAAAAATGTGTATTTGTATAAATATAAATATACAAAATACATAAAATAACGTAAATTGATATAAAAGTATATACAAAATACACAAAAGTAATTAAATTTGTATGAAAATAGATATACAAAATACATAAAATAACTCATATTTAAAAAAATATATACAAAATACACATAAAATAATTAAATTTATTAAAATAAATATACAAAATTCACATACTATAAGGTAAATTTGTATTAAATAGAAATGCAAAATACACATAAAATAATGTAAATTTGTATCAAAATAGATAGAAATACACAATAAAATAACGTAAATTTTATGAAAAATATATACAAAATATACATAAAATAATGTAAATATGTAGAAAATATATACAAAATACACATAAAATAATGTAAATTGTATCAAAATAAATAAACAAAATCAATAAAAGAATATATATATATATATATATATATATATATATATATATATATATATATATATATATATATATATATATATATATATATATATATATATATATATATATATATATATATATATATATATATACAAAATGCACATACAATAAGGTAAATTTGTAGTGAAAGAATATGGAAAATACACATAAAACAATGTATATTTGTTTCAAAATATATATACGAATACACATAAAATAACGTAGATTTCTATAGAAATATATATACAAAAAATAGATGAAATATATATACACAATACACATTAAATAATGTAAATTCGTGTCAAAATAAATAAACAAAATATCAATAAAAGAAAGTATTTGTATGAAAATAGATATACAAAATACACATTAAATATTGTAAATTTGTATAAAACTCTATACAAAAATACACAAAAAATAATTTAAATTTGTATGAAAATTAATATACAAAATACACATAAAATTAGGTAAATTTGTATTGAAATACATATACAAAATACACATAAAATAATGTAAATTTGAATGAAAATATATAAACAAATACACTTAAAAAAACGTAAATTTGTATGAAATATATATATAAAATACACATTAAATAATGTAAATATGTATAAAAAAATATATACAAAAGACAAATAGAATAATGTAAAATAGTATCAAGATAAATACACAGAATATTAATAAAATAATGTAAATTTGTATGAAAATAAAGATGCAAAATACCCATAAAACAACGCATTTTTTATGAAAATATATATACCAAAATACACATAAAATATTTAAATTTGTATTACAATAGATATACAAAATGAACATACAATAAGGTAAATTTGTATTGAAATAGATATGCAAAATACATATAAAACAATGTAAATTTCTTTCAAAATATATATTCGAATACACATAAAATAACGTAGATTTCTATAAAAATATATATACAAAATACACATAAAATGAAGTAAATACGTATAAGAAAATGTATACAAAATACACATAAAATAATGTAAATTCGTATCAAAATAAATAAACTAAATGCCAATAAAAGAATGTGCACTTGTATAAATATAAATATACAAAATACACATAAAATAACGTAAAATTGTATAAAACTATATACAAAAATAAACAAAAAAAAAATTGTATGAAAATATATATACAAAAGACACATAAAATAAGCTAAATTTGAATTGAAATAAATATAGAAAATACATAAAATAATGTAAATTTGTATCAAAATATATATTCAAATACACATATAATAACGTAAATTTGTATAAAAATATATAAACAAAATACACATTAAATAATGTAAATACGTATAAAAGATATGTACGTAATGTAAAAATTTATAAAATTAAAGATGCAATATACAAAAATGCAAAAAATATATACAAAAATACACATAAAATAATTAAATTTTTATTAAAATAAATATACAAAATACACATATAATAAGGTATATTTTTATTGAAATAGATATGCAAAAAACACATAAAATAAAGTAAATTTGTATCAAAATATATACGAATACACACAATAAAATAACGAAAATTTTTATGAAAATATATATATATAAAATACACATTAAATAATGTAAATACATAGAAAAATATATATACAAAATACACATAAAATAATGTAAATTCGTATCAAAATAAATAAACAAAATTTCCTCTAAAAGAATGTATATTTGTAGGAAAATATATATACAAAATACAAATAAAATAACAAAAATTTGTATAAAAATATATACAAAAATACACAAATTTTTTTTTAATTTGTTTGAAAATAGATATGCAAAATACACATGAAATTAGGCAAATTTTTATTGAAATACATATACAAAATACACATAAAATAATGTAAATTTGTATGAAACTATATAAACAAATACACATAAGATAACGTAAATTTCCATAAAATATATGTACAAAATATACATTAAATAATGTAAATATGTCTAAAAATATATATACAAAATACACAGAATAACGTAAAATCGTATCAAAATAAATAAACAGACTATCAATAAAATAATGTAAATTTCTATGAAAATAAAGATGCAAAATACCCATATAATAACGCATATTTGTTTAAAATATATATATACAAAAATACACATAAAATAATTAAATCTGTATCAAAATAAATATACAAAAGGCACATACAATAAAGAAAATTTGTATTGAAATAGATATGCGAAATACACATAAATAATGTAAATTTGTATCAAAAGATATATACGAATGCACATAAAATTGAGTAAATTTCTATGAAAATATATATTAAAAATACATATAAAATTATGTAAATATATATATATATATATATATATATATATATATATATATATATATATATATATATATATATATATATATATATATATATATATATATATATATATATATATATATATATATATATATATATATATATATATATATATATATATATATATATATATATATATATATATATATATATATATCAGATACACCTAAAATAATGAAAATTCGTATCAAAATCAATAAACAAATTTCCGATAAAAGAACGTACAAATTTACATTATTTTATGTGTATTTTGTATATGTATTTAAATACAAATTTAACTAATTATATGTGTATTTTGTATATCTATTTTCACACAAATTGAAATTTATTTTTTGTTTTTTGTATATATTTTATTCAAATTTTCGTAATTATATGTGTATTTTGAATATTTATTTTCCTCACAAATATACGTTCTTTATCGAATTTTGTTTATTTATTTTGATACGAATTTTCTTTTTTTAGGTGTATTTGATATATATATTTTATACTTATTTACATAATTTTATATGTATTTTGAATATATATTTTCATATAAATTTACTCTATATGTATATACAAAAAATCAAAAAAAATATTTAAATTTGTATGAAAATAAAAATAAAAAATATAAATAAAATTATGTAAATTTGTCTTTAAATACATATACAAAATACATAAAATAATGGAAATTTGAATGAAAATATAAACATAAACACTTAAAATAACGTAAATTTGTATCAAATATATATACAAAATACTAATTAAATAATGTATATATGTATAAAAAAATATATACAAAACACAAAAAGAATAATGTAAAATCGAATCAAAATAAATACACAGAATATTAATAAAATAATGTAAATTTGTATGAAAATAAAGATGCAAAATAGCTATAAAATAACGCATTTTTTATAAAAATATATATACCAAAATACACATAAAATATTAAAATTTGTATTAAAATAAATATAAAAAATGCACATACAATAAGGTAAATTTGTATTGAAATAGATATGCAAAATACATATAAAACAATGTAAATTTGTTTCAAAATATATATACGAATACACATAAAATAACGTAGATTTCTATAAATATATATATACAAAATACAAATAAAATTAAGTAAATACGAATCAAAAATGTATACAAAATACACATAAAATAATGTAAATTCGTATAAATATAAATAAACAAAATTCCAATAAGAGAATGTGTATTTGTATAAATATAAATATACAAAATGCACATAAAATAACGTAAATTTGTATAAAACTATATACAAAAATACACAGAAGTAATTAAATTTGTATGAAAATAGATATATTTATACAAATACACATTCTTTTATTGGTATTTTGTTTATTAATTTTGATACTAATTTACATTATTTTATGTGTATTTTGTATACATTTTTTATACGTATTTACTTAATTTTATGTGAATTTTGTATATATATTTTTATAGAAAACTACCTAAATTCATGTGTATTCGTATATATATTTTGAAACAAATTTTCATTGTTTATATGTATTGTGCATATCTATTTTTGTGTATTCTGTATTTATTTTTGTTATACTTAGAATAATGTAAAATCGTATCAAAATAAGTACACAGAATATCAATAAAATAATTTAAATTTGTATGAAAATAAAGATGCAAAATACCCATAAAATAAAGCATATTTTTTTAAAAATACATATACAAAAATACACATAGAATAATTAAATTTGTATTAGAATTAATATACAAAATGCACATACAATAAGGTAAGTTTGTATTGAAAAAAAACGCAAAATACACATAAAACAGTGTAAATTTGTTTCAAAATATATATACGAATAATCATAAAATTACGTTGATTTCTATAGGAATATATATACAAAATACACATGAAATGATGTAAATACGTATAAAAATAAATATACAAAATACACATTAAATACTGTAAATTCGCGTCAAAGTAAATAAACAAAATATCAATAAAAGAATTTGTATTTGTATGAAAATAGATATACAAAATACACATAAAATAACCTAAATTTGTATCAAACTATATACAAAAATACACAAAAATATTTTAAATTTGTATGAAAATAAATATACAAAATACACATAAAATTAGGTAAATTTGTATTGAAATACATATACAAAATACACATAAAATAATGTAAATTTCAATGAAAAGGCATAAACAAATACACTTAAAATAACGAAAATTTGTATAAAAAAATATATACAAAACACAAATAGAATATTGTAAAATCGTATCAAAATAAATAGACAGAATATTAATAAAATAATGTAAATTTGTATGAAAATAAAGAGGCAAAATACCCATAAAATAACGCATTTTTTTATTTATAAAATATATATACCAAAATACACATAAAAATTAAATTTTAATTAAAATAAATATATAAAAACACATACAATAAGGTAAATTTGTATTGAAATAGATATGCAAATACATATAAAACAATGTAAATTTGTTTCAAAATATATATGAATACACATAAAATAATGTAGATTTCTATAAAATATATATACTAAATACACAAAAAATGAAGTAAATACGTATAAAATGTATACAAAATACACATAAAATAATGTAAATTGTATCAAAATAAATATACAAAATACTGATAAAAGAATGTATTTGTATAAATATAAATATAAAATACACATAAAGTAACGTAAATTTATATAAAATTATATACAAAAAATACACAGAAGTATTTTAATTTGTATGAAATAGATGCATAAATAAGGTAAATTGTTTCAATTAAATAAATAAAATTCAGATAAAAGAACGTATATTTGTAGAAAATAAATATATAAAAACATAAAATAACGAAAATTTGTATAATATATAAAAATAAATAAAATACTTAATTTGTATTATAAATATACAAAATACACATGTATTTTGTATATTCATTTTCACACAAATTTAATTACTTTTGTGTATTTTTGCATATAGTTTTATATAACTTTACGTTATTTATTTGTATTTTGTATATTTATATTTATACACACACATTATTTTATTAGTATTTTGTTTATTTATTTTGATACGAGTTTACATTATTTATGTATTTTGTATACCTTTTTTTATACGTATTTACTTCATTTCATGTGTATTTTGTATATTTATTTTCATAGAAATCTACGTTATTTATGTGTATTCGTATATATATTTTGAAAAAATTTAATGGTTTTATATGTATTTTGCATATCTATTTCAATACAAATTTACTTTATTGTATGTGCATTTTGTATATTTATTTTAATACAAATTCAATTATTTTATGTGTGTCTTGGTATAAATATTTTATAAAAATGCGCTATTTTATGGGTATTTTGCATCTTAATTTTCATACAAATTTACATTTTTTATTAATATTCTGTATTTATTTTGATACGATTTTGTATATATTTTTTATACATATTTACATTATTTAATGTGTATTTTTATATATATTTTATACAAATTTACGTTATTTTAAGTGTATTTGTTTATATATTTTCATTCAAATTTACATTATTTTATGTGTATTTTGTAAATGTATTTCAACACAAATTTTCTAATTGTATGTGTATTTTGTATATTTATCTTCATACAAATTAAAATTATTTTTGTGTATTTTGTATATAGTTTTATACAAATTTAGGTGATTTTATGTATATTGTCTATCTTTTCACACAAATACACATTCTTTTATTGATATTTTGTTTATTTATTTTGACGCGAATGCACATTATTTAATGTGTATTTTATATATATATTTTATACGTATTACATCATTTGATGTGTATTTTGTATATATATTTTATAGAAATCTACGTTGATTTATGAGTATTCGTATAGATTTTAAATAAATTTACACTGTTTTATGTGTATTTTGCATATTTTTCAATACAAATTTACTTTATTGTATATGCATTTTGTATATTAATTTTAATACAAATTTAATTATGCTATGTGTATTTTCTATATGTATTTTATAAAATATGCTTTATTTTATGGGTATTTTGCATTTTATTTTCACAAATTTACATTATTTTATTTATATTCTGTTTATTTTCTTTGAAACAATTTTACATTATTCTATGTAGTATTTTGTATATCTATTTTATACGTATTTACTTAATTTTATGTGTATTTTGTATATATATTTTATAGAAATCACGTTATTTTATGTATTCGTATATATATTTTGAAACAAATTTACATTGTTTTATATGTATTTTGCACATCTCTTTCAATACAAGCTTTACCTTATATATATATATATATATATATATAGATATATATATAAATATATATATATATATATACACATATACATATATATATATATACATATATATATATATACACACACATACACATATACATACATACATATATACACATACACACACATACATATATATATATATATATTCACATACATACATACACATATATACATATACACATACACATATATATATATATATATATATATACATTTGCATATTTGCATTTGCATTTAGGTTATTTTATGTGTGTTTCATATATATTTTCATCCAAATTACATTATTTTATTGTTATTTTAATTTCCTGATACGAATTTAGATTATTTACAGGTATTTTGTATACATATTTTATACCACTTACATTATCTAACGTTATTTGTATATATTTTTATGCAAACTAATTTTATGTATTTTGTACATATATATATATATATATATATATATATATATATATATATATATATATATATATATATATATATATATATATATATATATATATATATATATATATATATAATGAATACACATAAAATAACGTAGATTTCTATAGAAATATATATACAAAATACACATGAAATGATGTAAATACGTATTAAAAAAAAATATATATATATATATATATATATATATATATATATATATATATATATATATATATATATATATATATATATATATATATATATATATATATATATATATATATATATATATATATACATATATATATACAAAATAATATTAAATAATTTAAATTTCGTCAAAATAAATAACCAAAATAAAATAAAATAAAAATAAAAGAATGTGTATTTGTATGAAAATAGATATTCAAAATACTCATAAAATAACCTAACTTTGTATAAAACTATATACAAAAATACACAAAAATAATTTAAATTTGTATGAAAATAAATATACAAAATACACATAAAATTAGGTAAATTTGTATTGAAATACATATACAAAATACACATAAAATAATGGAAATTTGAATGAAAATATATAAACATGAACACTTAAAATAACGTAAATTTGTATCAAATATATATACAAAATACCAATTAAATAATGTAAATATGTATAAAAAAAATATATACAAAATAATATATAGAATAATGTAAAATCGAATCAAAAAAATACACAGAATATTAATAAAATAATGTAAATTTGTATGAAAATAAAGATGCAAATAGCCTATAAAATAACGCGTTTTTTATAAAATATATATACCAAAATACACATAAAATATTAAAATTTGTATTAAAATAAATATAAAAAATGCACATACTGTAAGGTAAATTTGTATTGAAATAGATATGTAAAAATACATATAAACAATGTAAATTTGTTTCAAAAATATATATACGAACACACATAAAATAACGTTGATTTCTATAAAAATTTATACAAAATACACATAAAATGAAGTAAATACGTATAAAAAGATGAATACAAAATACACAAAAATCGTATCAAAATAAATATACAAAATACCAGTAAAAGAAAGTGTATTTGTATAAATATAAATATACAAAATACATATAAAATATCGTAAATGTGTATAAAACTATATACAAAATACACAGAAGTTATTAAATTTGTATGAAAATATATATACAAATACAGCCAAAATAAGCTAAATTTGAATGATATGTACATACAAAATACATAAAATGATGTAAATTGTATCAAAATATTTATGTAAATACATATATTAACGTAGATTTGTTTAAAAATATATAAACAAAATACTATTAAGTAATGTAAATATGTATAAAAATATGTACAAAATATACATATAATCATGTAATTGTATCAAAATAAATAAACAAAATAGCAATAAAATAATGTGAATTTGTAAGAGAAAACATAAACAAATAACGTATATTTTATAAAATATATGTACAAAATGTACATAATATAAACTAAATTTGTATAAAAATATATATACAACACACACTAAATAATGTAAATGCGTACATAAAATAACCTAAATTTGTATAAACTATATACAAAATACACAAAAATAGTTTAAATTTGTTTGAAAAGAAATATACAAATACACATAAATTAGGTAAATTTGTATTGAAATACAAAAAAATAATATCAAATAATGTAAATTTATATACATAAATAAAGATGCAAAATACCATAAATAAAAGCATATTTTTATAAAATACATATACAAAAATACACATAGAATAATTAAATTTGTATTAAATTAATATACAAAATATATAAGGTAAATTTATATTGAAAAATATGCAAAATACACAAGTGTAAATTTGTTTAAAAATCTATATACGAATACACATAATATAACGTAGATTTCTATAGAAATATATATACAAAATACACATGAAATTATGTAAATACGTATAAAAATATATATACAAAATACACATTAAATAATTTAAATTGTCAAAATAAATAAACAAAATATCAATAAAAGAATGTATTTGTATGAAAATAGATATACAAAATACTCATAAAATAACCTGTTTGTAAAAAACTATATACAAAAATACACAAAAATAATTTAAATTTGTAATGAAAATAAATATACAAAATACACATAAAATTAGATAAATTTGGATTGAAATACATATACAAAATAATACACATAAAATAATGGAAATTTGAATGAAAAATATATAAACATATTCACTTAAATAACTTAAATTTGTATCAAATATATATACAAAATACTAATTAAATAATCTAAATATGTATAAAAAAAATATATACAAAACACAAATAGAATAATGAAAAATCGTATCAAAATAAATATAGAATATTAATTAAATAGTGTAAATTTGTATGAAAATAAAGATGCAAATAGCTATATAAATAACGTATTTTTATAAAAAATATATATACCAAAATACACATAAAATATTCAAATTTGAATTAAAATAAATAAAAAAACATACTGTAAGGTAAATTTGTATTGAAATAGATATGCAAAATACATATAAAACAATAAATTTGTTTCAAAATATATATACGAATACATAAAATAACGTTGATTTCTATAAAATATATACAAAATACACATAAAATGAAGTAAATACGTTTAAAAATGAATACAAAATACACATAAAAAATCGTATCAAAATAAATAAACAAAATACCAGTAAAGAATGAGTATTTGTATAATATAATATATTAAAAATACACATAAATATCGTAAATTTGTATAAAACTATATAAAATACACAGAACAAATACACATTCTTTTATTGGTATTTTGTTTATTTATTTTGTTTCGAATTTATATTATTTTATGTGTATTTTGTTTACATTTTTATACGTATTTTACCTAATTTTATGTGTATTTGTATATATATTTTATAGAAATCACGTTATTTTTATGTGTATTCGTATATATATATTGAAACAAATTTACATTGTTTTATATGTATTTTGCATATCTCTTTCAATAGAAGTTTACTATTGTATGTATTTTGTATATTTATTTCAATACAAATTTAAATATTTTATGTGTATTTTGGTATATATATTTTATAAGAACACGCCATTTGATGGGAATTTTCATCTTTATTTTCATACAAATATTCATTATTTTATTAATATTCGGTGTATTTATTTGATACGATTTTACATTCGTTTATTTATTTTTTGTATATTTTTTTTATAAATATTTACATAATTTAATGTGTATCTTGCATATATATTAAATATACATTTATTATCTATTATTTATTTTCATACAAATACATATTCTTTTCATGATATTTGTTTATTTATTTTGACACGAATTTACACAATACTTAATATGTATTTTATATATATATTTTTATACGTATTTACATAATTTCATGTGTATTTTGTATATATATTTCTATAGAAATATTCGTTATTTTATGTGTATTCGTATATATATCTTGAAACAAATTTACACTGTTTTATTTGTATTTTTATGTTTTTTTCAATACAAATTTAATTTTATTGTATGTGTGTATTTTGTATATTAATTTTAATACAAATTTAATTATTCTATGTGTATTTTTATATGTATTTTAAAAAATTATGCTTTATCTTATGGGTATTTTGAATCTTTATTTTTATACAAATTTAAATTATTTTATTGATATTCAGTGTACTTATTTTGATACGATTTTACATTATTCTATGTATAACAAAAATAAATACAGAATCAACAAAAATAGATATGCAAAATACATAAACAAGGTAAATTTGTTTCAAAATATATATATATACGAATACACATGAAATAAGGTAGATTTCTATAAAAATATATATACAAAATAATAATATAAAATTAAGTAAATAGGTATAAAATGTATACAAAATACACATAAAATAATGTAAATTAGTATCAAAATAAATAAACAAAATACTAATAAAAGAATGTGTATTTGTATAAATATATATATAAAATACACAAAATAATATGAATTTGTTTAAAACTATACATACACATGAAATAATGTAAATATGTATAAAATATATATATAAAATACACATTAAATAATGTAAATTAAGTATAATAAATAAACAAAATATCAATAAAAGAATGTGTATTTGTATGAAAATAGATATACAAAATACAGATAAAATAACCTAAATTTGTATTAAAATATATAAAAATTCACAAAAAATATTTTAAATTTGTATGAAAATAAATATACAAAATACACATAAATTATGTAAATTTGTATTGAAAACATACACAAAATACACATAAAATAATGTAAATTTGAATGAAATACATAAACAAATACACTTAAAATAACGTAAATTTGTATAAAAAATATGTACAAACACAAAAGAATAATGTAAAAATCGTATCAAAAATACACAGAATAATTAAATAATGTAAATTTGTATGAAAATAAAGAGGCAAAATACCTATAAAATAACGCATTTTTATTTATAAATATATATATACCAAAATAATATAAAAATTTAATTTGTATTAAAATATATATACAAAATACACACAATAATGTAAGCTGATATAAATAGATATACAAATACATATAAAATAATGTAAATTTATTCAAAATATATATATTTATAATAAATAAATATATTTGAATGAAAATATATATACAAAATATATAAATAATGTAAATTTGTATTAAAATAAATAAATAAAAAATAAATAAAGAATGTGTATTGTATAAATAAATATACAAAATACACATAAAATAACGTAAATTTATATAAAACTATATACAAAAATACACATAGAATAATGTAAATTTGTATCAAATGAATGAGCAGAATATCAATAAAATAATGTAAATTTGTATGAAAATATAGATGCAAAATACAAAAAATAAAGCATATGTTTATAAAATATAGATACAAAATATACACATCGAATAATTAAATTTGTATTAAAATTAATATACAAAATGCGTATATAATAAGGTAAATTTGTTTTGAAAAAATATGCAAATATTCACGTTTACTCATACAAATTTATATTATTTTAATGGTATTTTGTTTATTTATTTGATACGAATTACATGATTATATGTGTATTTTGTACATATTTTTATACGTATTTACACTATTTAATGTGTATTTTGTTTATATATTTTCATACAAATTTACGTTATTATATGTGTATTTGCATAAATATTTTGATACAATTTACTTTTATTTCATGTATTTTGTATATATATTTCAATTCAAATTTAGCTTATTTCGTGTGTATTTTGTATATATTTTCAAACAAATTCAATTACTTCTGTGTATTTTGTATATAGTTTTATATAAATTTAAGTTATTTTATGTGTATTTTGTATATTTATATTTATACAATACACATTCTTTTATTGGTATTTTGTTTATTTATTTTGATACGAATTTACATTATTTTATGTGTATTTTGTATACATTTTTTTATACGTATTTACTTCATTTTATGTGTATTTTGTATATATTTTTATAGAAATCTACGTTATTTTATGTGTATTCGTATATATATTTTGAAACAAATTTACACTGTTTTATATATATTTTGAATATCTATTTTAATACAAATATAATTTTATTGTATGTGTTTTTGTATATTTATTTTAATACAAATTAAATTTTTGATGTGTATTTTGGTATATATATATTTATAAATAAAAAAATGCGTTATTTTATGGTATTTTGCCTTTTATTTTCATACAAATTTACATTATTTTATTAATATTCTGTGTATTTATTTTGATACGATTTTACATTATTCTTTTGTGTTTTGTATATATTTTTTATACAAATTTACGTTATTTTAAGTGTATTTGTTTATGTATTTTCATTCAAATTTACATTATTTTATGTGTATTTTGTGTGTGTTTAACACAAATTTATATAATTTTATGTGTATTTTGTATATTTATTTTCATACAAATTTAAAATATTTTTGTGAATTTTGTATATAGTTTAATACAAATTTAGGTTATTTTATCTGTATTTTGTATATCTATTTTCATACAAATACACATTCTTTTATTGATATTTTGTTTGTTTATTATGACGCGAATTTACATTATTTAATGTGTATTTTTTATATATATTTTTATACTTATTTACATCATTTCATGTGTATTATGTATAGTTTTAAACAAATTTATATTGTTTAATTTGTATTTTTTATATATATATTTATTCAAATACACATTCTTATATTGGTATTTTGTTTATTTATTTTGATACTAATTTACATTATTTTATGTGTATTTTGTATACATTTTTTATACCTATTTACTTAATTTTATGTGTATTTTGTATATATATTTTTATAGAAATCTACCTTTATTTCATGTGTATTCGTATATATATTTTGAAACAAATTTACCTTGTTTATATGTATTTTGCATATCTATTTTTGTTTATTCTGTATTTATTTTTGTTATACATAGAATAATGTAAAATCGTATCAAAATAAGTACACTGAATATCAATAAAATAATTTAAATTTGTATAAAAGAAGATGCAAAATACCATAAGATAAAGCATAATTTTTTAAAATACATATAAAATACACATAGAATAATTAAATTTATTAAAATTAATATACAAATGCACATACAATAAGGTAAATTTGTTTTGAAAAAAAACGCAAAATACAAATAAAAAAGTGTAAATTTGTTTCAAAATATATATACGAATACACATAACATATCGAATATTTCTATAGAAATATATATACAAAATACACATGAAATTATAAATACGCATAAAATATATATAAAATACATATATATTGTAAATTGTGTCAAATAAATAAACAAAATATCATGAAAAGAATATGTATTGTATGAAAATAAATATATAGATAAATTTGTATGAAATATATATGCAAATAGAAAATAATGTGTCGTAAACAAATATTAATAAAACGAATATTTGTATGAAAATAAAGATGAAAATTTATCAAATAGCGTATTTATATAAATATATATAATAAATACATATAAAATATTTAAATTTGTATTGAAATAAATATAAAATGCACAATAAGGTAAACTTAAAGATATAACAATAATGTAATATTTGTTTCTAAAATATATAACAATACACATAAAATAATATAAATTGAAATAAAATAAATAAACAAAATACCAATAAAAGAATGTGTATTTGTTCTGTGTATTTTTGTATATAGTTTTATACAAATTTACGATATTTTATGTGTATTTTGTATATTTATATTTATACAAATACAAATTTTTTTACTGGTATTTTGTTTATTTATTTTGATACGATTTTTATGTGTATTTTGTATTCATTTTTTTAAACGTATTTACTTCATTTTATGTGTATTTTGTATATATTTTTATAGAAATCAACGTTATTTTATGTGTATTCGTATATATATTTTGAAACAAATTTACGTTGTTTTATATGTATTTTGCATATCTATTTAATACAAATTTACTCTTACAGTATGTGCATTTTTTATTTATTTTAATACAAATTTGAATGTTTTATGTTTATTTTGGTATATATATCTTTATAAAAAATGCGTTATTTTATGGCTATTTTGCATCTTTATTTTCATACAAATTTACATTATTTAATTAATATTCTGTGTATTTATTTTGATACGATTTTACATTATTCTATTTGTGTTTTGTATATATTTTTTTTATACATATTTACATTATTTAATTAGTATTTTGTATATATATTTGATACAAATTTAAGTTATTTTAAGTGAATATGTTTATATATTTTCATTCAAATTTCCATTATTTTATGTGTATTTTGTATATGTATTTCAATCCAAATTTATCTAATTTTATGTGTATTTTGTATATTTATTTTCATACAAATTTAAATTATTTTTGTGTATTTTTGTATATAGTTTTATACAAACTTAGGTTATTTTATGAGTATTTTGTATATCTATTTTCATACAAATACACATTCTTTTATTGATATTTTGTTTATTTATTTTGACGAGAATTTAAATTATTTAATGTGTATTTTGTATATATATTTTTATACGTATTTACATCGTTTCATGTGTATTTTGTATATATATTTCTATAGAAATCTAAGTTTTTTTTATGTGTTTTCGTATATACTTTTTGAAACAAATTTACGCTTTTATGTGTATGTTGCATATTTTTCAATACAAGTTTATTTTATTGTATATGCATTTTGTATACTAATTTTAATACAAATTTAATTATTCTATGTGTATTTTTGTATATGTATTTTTATAAAAATATGCTTTATTTTATGGGTATTTTGCATCTTTATTTATGTATATAAATTTACATTATTTGATGTGTATTTTGTATATGTATTTCAATACAAATTTACCTAATTTTATGTGTATTTTGTATATTTCTTTTCAAACAAATTTAAACTATTTTTGTGTATTTTTGTATATAGTTTTATACAAATTTAGGTTATTTTATGTACGCATTTACATTATTTAGTGTGTGTTTTGTATATATATTTTTATACAAATTTAGTTTATATTATGTGCATTTTTGTACATATATTTTTATAGAAATATGCGTTATTTGTTTATGTTTTCTCATACAAATTCACATTATTTTATTGCTATTTTGTTTATTTATTTTGATACGAATTACATGATTATATGTGTATTTTGTACATATTTTTTATACGTATTTACATTACTTAATGAGTATTTTGTTTATATATTTTTAAACAAATCTACGTTATTATATGTATTTGCATAAATATTTTGATACAGATTTACATCATTTTATGTATTTTGTATGTACATGTCAATTCAAATTTAGCTTATTTTAGCTGTATTTTGTATATATATATTTTCATACAAATTTAATAACTTCTGTGTATTTTTGTATATAGTCTTATACAAATTTACGATATTTTATGTGTATTTTGTATATTTATATTTATACAAATACACTTTCTTTTACTGGTATTTTGTTTATTTATTTTGATACGATTTTATTTGTATTTTGTATTCATTTTTTATTAAATATTTTATTCATTATATGTGTATTTTGTATATATTTTTATAGAAATAAACGTTATTTTATGTGTATTCGTATATATATTTTGAAACAAATTTACATTGTTTTATATGTATTTTGCATATCTATTTCAATACAAATTTACCTTACAGTATGTGCATTTTTTATATTTATTTTAATACAAATTTTAATATTTTATGTGTATTTTGGTATATATATTTTTATAAAAAACGCGTTATTTTATGGCTATTTTGCATCTTTATTTTCATACAAATTTACATTATTTTATTAATATTCTGTGTATTTATTTTGATTCGATTATACATTATTCTATATGTGTAGTTGATATATATTGATAATACATATTTACATTATTTAATTGGTATTTTGTATATATTTGATACAAATTTACGTTATTTTAAGTGTTCATGTTTATATATTTTCATTCAAATTTCCATTATTTTATGTGTATTTTGTATATGTATTTCAATACAAATTTACCTAATTTTATGTGTATTTTGTATATTTATTTTCATACAAATTTAAATTATTTTTGTGTATTTTTGTATATAGTTTTATACAAAGTTAGGTTATTTTATGAGTATTTTGAATATCTATTTTCATACAAATACACATTCTTTTATTTTTATTTTATTTTATTTTGGTTATTTATTTTGACGAGAATTTAAATTATTTAATGTGTATTTATATATATATATATAGATATATATATATATATATATATATATATATATATATATATATATATATATATATATATATATATATATATATATATATATATATATATATATATATATATTTTTTTTTAATACGTATTTACATCATTTCATGTGTATTTTGTATATATTTTAGAAATCTACGTTATTTTATGTGTATTCGTATATTCGTATATATATATATATATATATATATATATATATATATATATATATATATATATATATATATATATATATATATATATATATATATATATATATATATATATATATATATATGTACAAAATGCACATAAAATTAGTTTGCTATAAAAAATATATACAAATAATATTAGATAATGTAAATGAGTATAAAAATATGTATACAAAATACCTATGAAATAATCTAAATTGTATCGAGTTAAATTAAGAAAATAACAATAAAATAATGTAATTTGGATGAAAATATATATAGAAATACACATATATATATATATCAAATATACATATATATATATATATATATATATATATATATATATATATATATATATATATATATATATATATATATATATATATATATATATATATATATATATATATATATATATATATATATATATATATATATATATATATATATATATATATATATATATATATATATATATATATATATATATATATATATATATATATATATATATATATATATATATATATATATATATATATATATATATATATATATATATATATATATACAAAATGCACATACAATAAGGTAAACTTGTATTGAAAGAGATATGCAAAATACATATAAAACAATGTAAATTTGTTTCAAAATATATACGAATACACATAAAATAACGTAGATTTTATAAAATATATATACAAAATACATAAAATTAAGTAAATACGTATAAAATAGATATACAAAATACACATAGAATAATGTAAAATTGTTTCAAAAGAAAATAAACAGAATATAAATAAAATAATGTAAATTTGTATGAAAATAAAATGCAAATACCCATAAAATAAAGTATATTTTTATAAAATACATATAGAAAATACACATAGTATAATTAAATTTGTATTAAAATTAATATAAATGTATATATATAAGGTAAATTTGTATTGAAATATAAAATACACATAAAAACAGTGTAAATTTATTTAAAATCTATATACGAATACTCATAAATCAACGTAGATTTTATAGAAATATATATACAAAATACACATCAAATGATGTAAACACGTATAAAAATATATATAAATACACATTAAATAATGTACATTCATCAAAATAAATAAACAAAATATCAATAAAAGAATGTATTTGTATGAAAAAGATAGATAATATACACATAAAATCACTCTAAATTTGTATAAACTATATACAAAATACACAAAATAATTTTAATTTGTATGAAGATAAATATACAAAATACACATAATTAGGTAAATTTGTATTGAAATATTTATAAAATACACATAAAATAATGTAAATTTGAATGAAAATATATAAACAAATACACTTAAAATAACGTAAATTTGTATAAAATATATATAAAAAATACACATTAAATAATGTAAATATGTATAAAAAAATATATACAAAATCGTATCAAACTAAATACACAGAATATTAATAAAAAAATGTAAATTTGTATGAAAATTAAGATGCAACATACCCCTAAAATCGCGCATTTTTTATAAAAATATTTATACTACACACATAAAATATTTGAATTTGTATTAAAAAATATACAAAATGCACATACAATAAAGTAAATTTGTATTGAAATAGATATGCAAAATACATATAAAACCATTTAAATTTTTTTCAAATATATATGAATACACATAAAATAACGTAGATTTCTATAAAATAATATACAAAATACACATAAATGAAGTAAATACGTATAAAAAAGGTATACAAATAATATAAAATATCGTAAACTTCGTATTAAATAAATAAACAAAATACTAATAAATAATGTGTATTGTATAAATATAAATATAAATACAATAAAATAACGTAAATTTATATAAACTATATGTAAAAAATACACAGTAATTAATTTGTGTGAAATAGATATACAAAATACATGTGTATTTTGTATATTTATTTTCATACAAATTGAAATTATTTTGTTTATTTTTTATATTTTCACACAAATTTTCGTTATTTTATGTGTTTTTTGTATATTTATTATTTCTACAAATATACGTTCTTTTATCTGAATTTTGTTTATTTAATTTGAAACGAATTTACCTTATTTTGTACATCTATTTTCATACAAATTAAAATACTTCTGTGTATTTTTGTATATAGTTTTATATAAATTTACGTTACTTTATGTATTTTGTATATTTATATTTATACAAATACACATTCTTTTATCGGTATTTTGTATATTTATTTTGATAATGAATTTACATTATTTAATGTGTATTTTGTATACATTTTTATAATGTATTTACTTCATTTTTTGTGTATTTAGTATATATTTTTATAGAAATCTACGTTATTTTATGTGTATTCGTATATATATTTTGAAACAAATTTACATTGTTTTATATGTATTTTGCATATCTATTTCAATAAATTTACCTTATTGTATGTGTTTTTATATATTTTTTTTTAATTAAAATTTTATTTTTTTTTTTGTTTTTTGGTTTTTAATATTTTATAAATTAAAAAAAAGCGTTATTTTATGGGTATTTTGCCTCGTTAGTGTCATACAAATTTACATTATTTTATTCATATTCTGTGTATTTATTTTCATACGATTTTACAATCTTCTATTTGTGTTTGGTATATATTTTTTTATACAAATTTACGTTATTTTAAGTGTATTTGTTTATGCCTTTTCATTCAAATTTACATTATTTTATGTATTTTGTATATGTATTTCAATACAAATTTACCTAATTTTATGTGTATTTTGTATATTTATTTTCATACAAATTTAAAATATTTTTGTGTATTTTTGTATATAGTTTGGTACAAATTTAGGTTATTTTATGTGTATTTTGTATATCTATTTTCATACAAATACACATTCTTTTATTGATATTTTGTTTATTTATATTGACGCGAATTTAGAGTATTTAATGTGTATTTTGTATATATATTTTTATACATATTTACATCATTTCATGTGTATTTCGTATATATATTCATATAGAAATCAACGTTATTTTATGTGTAATCGTATATATATTTTGAAACAAATTTACACTGTTTTATGTGTATTTTTTTTTCAATACAAACTTACCATATTGTATGTGCATTTTGTATATTAATTTAACACATATTTAATTATTCTATGTGTATTTTTGTACATGTCTTTTACAAAAAATATGCTTTATTTTATGGGTATTTTGCATCTTTATTTTCATTCAAATTTAAATTATTTTATTGATATTCTGTGTACTTATTTTGATACGATTTTACATTATTCTATGTATAACAAAAATAAATACACATGTATTTAATGTATTTTGTATATATATATATACAAAATTCACATAAATTTAGGTGTATACGTATAAAATGTATACAAAATACATAAAATAATGTAAATTAGTATCAAAATTAATAAACAAAATACCAATAAAAGAATGTGTATTTGTATAAATATATATATTTTCATACAAATTTAATTACTTCTGTGTATTTTTGTATATTGTTTTATATAAATTTACGTTATTTTATGTGTGTTTTGTATATTTATATTCATACAAATATACATTCTTTTATTGGAAGTTTGTGTATTTAATTTTTTACGAATTTACATTATTTTATGTGTATTTTGTATATATATTTGATTCGTATTTAATTAATTTTATTTGTATTTTTTAAATATATATTTATATAAATCTACGTTATTTTATTTGTATTCTTATATATATTTTGAAACAAATTTACATTTTTTGATATGTATTTTTAATATATATTTCAATACAAATTTATTTTATTGTATGTGCATTTTTATATTTATTTTAATACAAATTTTAATATTTTATGTGTATTTTGGTATATATATTTTATAAAAATGCGTTATTTTATGTATTTTGCATCTTTATTTTCATACAAATTTACATTATTTTATTAATATTCTGTGTATTTATTTTGATACGATTTTACATTATTCTTTTGTGTTTTGTATATATTTTTTATACATATATACATTATTTAATTAGTATTTTGTATATATATTTGATACAAATTTACGTTATTTTAAGTGTTTATGTTTATATATTTCATTCAATTTTCCATTATTTTATGTGTATTTTGTATATGTATTTAAATACAAATTTACCTAGTTTTATGTATATTTTGTATATTTATTTTCATACAAATTTAAATAATTTTGTGTTTTTTGTATATACATATAGAGTAAATTTCTATGAAAATATATATTCAAAATACATATAAAATTATGTAAATAAGTATAAAAATATATATATCAAATACACTAAAAAAAAAATTGTATCAAATAAATAAACAAAATGCTGATAAAAGAACGTATATTTGTAGGAAAATAATATTCAAAATACACATATAATTACGAAAATTTGAATAAAAATATATAAAAACAAACAAAATAAATTTCAATTTGTATGAAAATAGATATACAAAATACACATATAATTAGTTAAATTTGTATTTAAATATGTACAAATACACATAAAATAATGTAAATATGTAATGTTCTTTATCGGAATTTTGTTTATTGATTTTGATACGAATTTTCATTATTTTAGGTGTATTATATATATATATATATATATATATATATATATATATATATATATATATATATATATATATATATATATATATATATATATATATATATATATATATATATATATATATATATATATATATATATATATATATATATATATATATATATATATATATATTTTTTTATACTTATTTACATAATTTTATATGTATTTATATATATTTTCATAGAAATTTATAATTTTATGTATTCGTATATATCTTTGATACAAATTTACATTATTTATGTATATTTCGCATATCTATTTCAATACAAATTTTCTTTATTGTATGGTATATTTATTTTGATACAGATTTAATTATTTTATGTGTATTTTGTATATATATTTTAAACAAATATATATGGGTATTTTGCATCTTTATTTTCATAGAAATTTACATTATTTTATTGATAGTCTGTTTATTTATTTTGATACGATTTTACGTTATTCTGTGTATTTTGTATATATATTTTTAGACATATTTACATTATTTAATGTATATTTTGTACATATATTTTATGGAAATTTACGTTATCTTATGTGTATTTGTTTATATAGTTTCATAGAAATTTATATTATTTTATGTGTATTTTGTATATGTATTTCAATAAAAATTTGCCTAATTTCATGTGTATTTTGCATATCTATTTTCAAACAAATTTTTGTTATTTTATTTGTATTTTGTATATATATTTTCCTACAAATATACATTCTTTTAGAGGAAATTTTGTTTATTTATTTTGATACGAATTTACATTATTTTATGTGTATTTTGTATATATATTTTTCTATGTATTTACATTATTTAATGTGTATTTTATATATATATTTTCATAAAAATTTTCGTTATTTTATTGTGTGTATTCGTATATATTTTGGTATAAATTTATTTTATTTTGTGTATTTTGAATATCTATTTCAATAAAAATATACCTTATTATATGTGTATTTTGTATATTTATTTTAATACAAATTTAATTATTTTATGTGTATTTTTGTATATATTTTTTTTTAAATATGAGTTATTTTATGGGTATATTGCATCTTTAATTTTATAAATTTTTACATTACGTACATATCTTTTATACGTATTTACATTATTTAATGTGTATTTTGTTTATATATTTTTATACAAATTTACGTTATTATATGTGTATTTGAATATATATTTTGATACAAATTTACATTATTTTATGTATTTTCTATATTTATTTCAATTCAAATTTAGCTTATTTTATGTGTCTTTTGTATATATATTTTCATACAAATTTTTTTTTTGTTTATTTTTGTATATAGTTTTATACAATTTTACGTTATTTTATGTGTATTTTGTATATTTATATTTATACAAGTCCACATTCTTTTATTGGCATTTAGTTTATTTATTTTGATACGAATTTACATTATTTTATGTGTATTTTGTATACATTTTCTTATACGTATTTACTTCATTTTATGTGTATTTTGTATATATATTTTTATAGAAATCTACGTTATTTTATGTGTATTCGAATATATATTTTGAAAGAAATTTACATTGTTTTATATGTATTTTGCATATCTATTTCAATACAAATTTACCTTATTGTATGTTCATTTTGTATATCTATTGTAATACAAATTTAAATATTTTATGTGTATTTTGGTATATATATTTTCATAAAAAATGCGTTGTTTTATGGGTATTTTGCATCTTTATTTTCATACAAATTTACATTATTTTATTAATATTCTGTGTATTTATCTTGATACTATTTTACATTATTCTATTTGTCTTTTGTATATATTTTTTTATACATATTTACATTATTTAATGTGTATTTTATATATATATTTCATACAAATTTACGTTTTTTTAAGTGTATTTGTTTATATATTTTCATTCAGATTTACATTATTTTATGTGTATTTTGTATATGTATTTCAATACAAATTTACCTAATTTTATGTGTATTTTGTATATTAATTTTCATACAAATTTAAATTATTTTTTGTGTATTTTTGTATAGAGTTTTATACAAACTTTCAATATTTAATGTGTATTTTGTATATCTATTTTCATACAAATACACATTCTTTTATTGATATTTTGTTTATTTATTTTGACACGAATTTACATTATTTAATGTGTATTGTGTATATATATTTTTATACGTATTTACGTCATTTCATTTATTTTTTGTATATATATTTCTATAGAAATCTACGTTATTTTATGTGTATTCGTATATATATTTTGAAACAAATATACATTGTTTTATGTGTATTTTCCATATTCTTTCACTTCAAATTTACCTTTTATTGTATGTGTATTTATATATATATATATATATATATATATATATATATATATATATATATATATATATATATATATATATATATATATATATATATATATATATATATATATATATATATATATATATATATATATTCCTACAAATATACATTCTTTTATTTGATTTTTGTTTATTTATTTTGATACGAATTTAAATTATTTTTTGTGTATTTTGTATATGTATTTTCACGTATTTACATTATTTTATGTGTATTTTGTATGTTTTTTCATAAAAATTTACGTTATTTTATTGTGTGTATTTCTATATTTTGATACAAATTTACATTATTTTATGTATTTTGCATTTATTTTAATAAATTTATTTATAGTATGTGTATTTTGTATATTTATTTTAATACAAATTTAATTATTTTATGTGTATTTTTGTATATATTTTTTATAAATATGAGTTATTTTATGTGTATTTTGTATATCTATTTTCATACAAATTTAATCACTTTTGTGTATTTTTGTATATACTTTTATACAAATTTACTTTATTTTGTGTATTTTGTATATTTATTTTCGTACAAATACACATTCTTTTATTGGTATTTTGTTTATTTATTTTGATACTAATTTATATTATTTTATGTGTATTTTGTATATATATTTTTTTACGTATTTACATCATTTTATGTGTATTTTGAATATATATGTTTTTAGAAATTTACGTTATTTTGTTTATTCGTATATATATTATGAAATAAATTTACATTGTTTTAGTGTATTATGCAAATCTATTTCAACACAAATTTACGCTATCTTATGTGCATTTTCTATATTTATTTTCATACAAATTTAAATATTTTATGTGTATTTTTGTATATATATTTAAAAAAAATGCTTTATTTTATGGGTATTTTGCATATTTATTTTCCTACAAATTTACATTATTTTGCTGATATTCTGAGTATTTACTTTGATACGATTTAGCAATATTCTAGGTGTATTTTGTATATATTTTTTATACATATTTACATTATTTAATATGTATTTTGCATATATATTTCAACACAAATTTGCCTAATTTTATGTATTTTGCATATCTATTTTCAAAGAAATTTAAATAATTTTTGTGTGTTTTGTATATATTTTATACAATTTTAGTTATTTTATATGTATTTTCTATATATTTTCCTACAAATATACATTCTTTTATTGGAATTTTATCTATTTATTCTGATACGAATTTATTTTATTTTATGTGTATTTTATATATATTTTCACGTATTTACATTATTTTATGTGTATTTTGTATATATATTTTCACACAAATCTACATGATTTTATATGCATTTTACATATATTTCATTACAAATTTACCTTTTATTTTATGTTTATTTTGAATATTTATTTCTTCAATTTTAAATTATTTTATGTGTATATATGTATTTGTATTTAGGTTATTTTATGTGTATTTTCTATATATATTTCATCAAAATTACATTATTTTATTGGTATTTTGTTAGTTTAATTCGATACGAATTTAGATTATTTCATAGGTATTTTGTATACATATTTTTATACGCATTTACATTATTTAATGTGTGTTTTGTATATTTATTTTAATGCAAATTTTCTTTATTTTATGTGTATTTGTTTAAATATAAATATACAAAATGCACATAAAATAAGGTAAATTTATATAAAACAATATATAAATATATAAAGTAATTAAATTTGTATGAAAATAGATATACAAAATACACACAAAATAAGCTTAATTTGAATTGAATTATATGTACAAAATACATAAAATAAAGTAAATTTGTATCAAAATATTTTTACAAATACACATAGAATTACGTAAATTTTATATAAAAATATATAAACAAAATACACATTAAATAATGTAATTACGTATAAAAAAATATATACAAAATACACATATAATCATGTAATTCGTATCAAAATAAATAAACAAAATACCAATAAAATGATGTAAATTTTTATGAGAAAACATATACAAAATACACATAAAATAAAAAAAATTCTATAAAAATATATGTACAAAAATGGACATAAAATAAATTTGCATTAAAAAATATATACAAAACACACATTACATAATGTAAATGAGTATAAACATATGTATACAAAATACCTATGAAAAAATCTAAAGTCGTATCGAGTTAAATAAAGAAAATACCAATAAAATAATGTAATTTTGGATGAAAATATATGTAGAAAATACACATAAAATTACGTAAATACAAATACAAATATACACATAAAATAATTTAAGATTGAATGAAATAAATATACAAAATAATCATAAAATAAGGTAAATTTGTAATGAAAATATGTAAAAATACACGTAAAATAATATAAATTTGTATGAAAATATATATACAAATACACATAAAATAACATGAATTTGTATAAAATTTTAATCAAAATAAATAGGAATACACACAATAAAATAATGTAAATTTTTATTAAAATATATATACAAAATACACATAAAATAATGTTAATACGTAGAAAAATATATATACAAAATACACATAAAATAATGTAAACTGTATCAAAATAAATAAACAAAATTATAATAAAAGATTATACATTTGTAGGAAAATATATATACAAATACAAATAAAATAACTAAAATTTGTATAAAAATAAATACAAAAATACACAAAAATAATTTAAATTTGTTTGAAAATAGATATGCAAAATACACTAAAGTTAGGCAAATTTGTATTGAAATACATATACAAAATACATATATAAATAAAATAATGTAAATTTGTATGAAAATATATAAACAAATACACATAAAATAACGTAAATTTGGATAAAATATATATACAAAATATACATTAAATAATGTAAATATGTATAAAATAGTTATACAAAATACACATAGAATAATGTTAAATCGTATCAAAATAAATAAACAGAATATCAATAAAATAATTTAAATTTTTATCAAAATAAAGATGCAAAATACCCATATAATAACGCATATATGCATAAAAATATATATACAAAAATACACATGAAATAATTAAATTTGTATTGCAATAAATATACAAAATGCATATACAATAAAGTAAATTTGTATTGAAATACATATGCAAAATACACATCAATAATGTAAATTTGTATCAAAATATATATACGAATACACATAAAATAGAGTAAATTTCTATGAAAATATACATACAAAATACATATAAAATGATGTAAATATTATAAAAATATATATACCAAATACACCTAAAAAAATGTATATTCGTATCAAAATAAACAAACAAAATTCCGTTAAAGAAGGCATATTTGTAGGAAAATAAATATACAAAATACACATAAAATAACGAAAATTTGTATAAAAATATATAAAAAAAAACAAAAATAATTTCAATTTTTATGAAAATTGATATACAAAATACACATATAATTAGTTAAATTTGTATTTTAATACATGTACAAAATACACATAAAATAATGAAAATTTGTATGAAATGAAAACAAATTCACATAAAATAACGTACATTTGTATTAAATATATATACAAAATACACATAGAAAATAATGTAAAATCGTATCAAAATAAATACACAAAATATCAATAAAATAATGTAAATTTGTATGAAAATAAAGATGCAAAATACCAATAAAATAAAGCATATTTTTATAAAAATACATATACATAAATAAACATTTAATAATTAAATTTGTAGTAAAATTAATATACAAAATGAACATACAATAAGGTAAATTTTTATTAAAAAAATATGCAAAATACACATAAAACAATGTAAATTTGTTTCAAAATATATATACGAATACACATAAAATAACGCAGATTTCTATAGAAATATATATACAAAATACACTTGAGATGCTGTAAATACGTATAAAAATATATATACAAAATAGACATTAAATAATGTAAATTCGTGTCAAAATAAATAAAATATAAATAAAAGAATTTGTATTTGTATGAAAATAGATATACAAAATACACATAAAATAACGTAAATTTGTATAAAACTATATACAAAAATACACAAAAATAATTTAAATTTGTTTGAAAATAAGTATACAAAATACACATAAAATTAGGTAAATTTATATTGAAATACATTTACAAAATACACATAAAATAATGTAAATTTGAATGAAAATACATAAACAAATACACTTAAAATAACGTAAATTTGTATAAAATATATATACAAAATACACATTAAGTAATGTAAATATGTATAAAAAATATATATACAAAACCCAAATAGAATAATGTAAAATCGTAACAAAATAATTACACAGAATATTAATAAAATAATGTAAATTTGTATGAAAATAAAGGAGCAAAATATCCATAAAATAACGCTTTTTTTTTAATATATATACCAAAAGACATATAAAAAATTAAAATTTGTATTAAAATAAATATACAAAATGCACATATAATAAGGTAAATTTATATTGATATGCAAAATACATATAAAACAATGTAAAATTTGTTTCAAAATATATATACGAATACACATAAAATAACGTAGATTTCTATAAAATATATACAAAATACACATAAAATGAAGTAAATACGTATAAAATGTACACAAAATACATATATATAATGTAAATTCGTATCAAAATAAATAAACAAAATACCAATAAAAAAATGTGTATTTGTATAAAAATAAATATACAAAATACACATAAAATATCGTAAATTTATATAAAACTATATACAAAAATACACAAAAGTAGTTAAATTTGTATGAAAATAGATATACAAAATTGTGTATTTTTGTATATACTTTTATATCAATTTACGTTATTTTATGTGTATTTTGTATATTTATATTTATACAAATACACATTCTTTTATTAGTATTTTGTTCATTTATTTCGATACGAGTTTAACTTATTTTATGTGTAATTTGTACACATTTTTTTATACGTATTTACTTCATTTTATGTGTATTTTGTATATATATTTTTATAAAATATGCGTAATTTTATGTGGATTCGTATATATATTTTGAAACAAATTTACATTGTTTTATGTGTATTTTGCATATCTATTTCAATACAAATTTACCTTATTGTGTGTGCATTTCGTATATTTATTTTAATACAAATTCAAATATTTTATGTGTGTTTTGGTATATATATTTTTTATAAAAAATGCGCTATTTTTGGGGTATTTTGCATCTTAATTTTCATACAAATTTACATTATTTTTTCAATATTCTGTTTATTTATTTTGATACGATTTTATATTATTCTATTTGTGTTTTGTATATATTTTTGTATACATATTTACATTATTTAATGTGATTTTATATATATATTTTATACAAATTTACGTTAATTTAAGTGTATTTGTATATATATTTTAATTCAAATTTACACTATTTGATGTGTATTTTGTAAATGTATTTAAATACATTGTTTATATATTTTCATATAGATTTACATTATTTTATGAGTGTTTTCTATATGTATTTCAATCCAAATTTGCCTAATTTTATGTGTATTTTGCCTATCTATTTTCAAACAAATTTAAACTATTTTTGCGTATTTTTGTATAAATTTTTATACAAATTTTAGTTATTTTATTTGTATTTTGTATATATATTTTCCTACATATATACATTCTATTATTGCAATTTTGTTTATTTATTTTGATACGAATTTCCATTACTTTATGTGTATTTTGTATATATATGTTTCTACGTATTTACATTATTTTATGTGTATTTTGGATATATATTTTCATAAAATTTACGTTATTTTATTGTGTGCTCTCGTATATATTTTGATACAAATTTTATACAAATTCATGTTATTTTATGTGTATTTGAATACATATTTTCATACAAATTTAAATTATTTTATGTGTATTTTTACATATATTTCATTACAAATTTACCTTATTTTATGTTTGTTTCATATATTCATTTCATGCAATTTTAAATTATTTTATGTGTATATTCGTATATATATTTTGAAACAATTTTACATTGTTTATATGTATTTGGCATATCTATTTTTGTGTATTCTGTATTTATTTTTGTTATACATAGAATAATGTAAAATCGTATCAAAATAAGTACACAGAATATCAATAAAATAATTTAAATTTGTATGAAAATAAAGATGCAAAATACCCATAAAATAAAGCATTTTTTTTTAAATACATATACAAAAATACACATAGAATAATTAAATATGTATTAAAATTAATATACAAAATGCACATACAATAAGGTAAATTTGTATTGAAAAATACACATAAAACAGTGTAAATTTGTTTCAAAATATATATACGAATACACATAAAATAACGTTGATTTCTACAGGAATATATATACAAAATACACATGAAATTATGTAAATACGTATAAAAATATATAAAATAACGCATTTTTTATAAAATTATATATACCAAAATACACATAAAATATTTGAATTTGTATTAAAATAAATATACAAAATGCACATACAATAAGGTAAATTTGTATTGAAATAGATATGCAAAATACATATAAAACAATGTAAATTTGTTTCAAAATATATATACGAATACACATAAAATAACGTAGATTTCTATAAATATATATTTACAAAATACAAATAAAATTAAGTAAATACGAAGCAAAAATGTATACAAAATACACATAAAATAATGTAAATTCGTATAAATATAAATAAACAAAATACCAATAAGAGAATGTGTATTTGTATAAATATAAATATACAAAATGCACATAAAATAACGTAAATTTGTATAAAACTATATACAAAAATACACAAAAGTAATTAAATTTGTATGAAAATAGATATATTTATACAAATACACATTCTTTTATTGGTATTTTGTTTATTTATTTTGATACTAATTTACATTATTTTATGTGTATTTTGTATACATTTTTCATACGTATTTACTTAATTTTATGTGTATTTTGTATATATATTTTTATAGAAATCTACCTTATTTGATGTGTATTCTTATATATATTTTGAAACAAATTTACATTGTTTATATGTATTGTGCATATCTATTTTTGTGTATTCTGTATTTATTTTTGTTATACATAGAAAAATGTAAAATCGTATCAAAATAAGTACACAGAATATCAATAAAATAATTTAAATTTGTATGAAAATAAAGATGCAAAATACCCATAAAAAAAGCATATTTTTTTTAAAAATACATATACAAAAATACACATAGAATAATTAAATTTGTATTAAAATTAATATACAAAATGCACATAAAACAGTGTAAATTTGTAAAAATATATATACGAATACACATAAAATAACGTTGATTTCTATAGGAATATATATACAAAATACACATGAAATGATGTAAATACGTATAAAAATAAATATACAAAATACACATTAAATACTGTAAATTCGCGTCAAAATAAATAAACAAAATATCAATAAAAGAATGTGTATTTGTATGAAAATAGATATACAAAATACACATAAAATAACGTAAATTTGTATCAAACTATATACAAAAATACACAAAAATATTTTAAATTTGTATGAAAATAAATATACAAAATACACATAAAATTAGGTAAATTTGTATTGAAATACATATACAAAATACACATAAAATAATGTAAATTTGAATGAAAAGACATAAACAAATACACTTAAAATAACGTAAATTTGTATAAAAAATATATACAAAACACAAATAGAATAATGTAAAATCGTATCAAAATAAATACACAGAATATTAATAAAATAATGTAAATTTGTATGAAAATAAAGAGGCAAAATACCCATAAAATAACGCATTTTTTTTATTTATAAAAATATATATACCAAAATACATTTAAAAAAAACTAAATCTGAATTAAAATAAATATATAAAAAACACATACAATAAGGTAAATTTGTATTGAAATAGATATGCAAAATACATATAAAACAATGTAAATTTGTTTCAAAATATATATACGAATAGACATAAAATAACGTAGATTTCTATAGAAATATACATACAAAATACACATAAAATGAAGTAAATACGTATAAAAAAATGTATACAAAATACACATAAAATAATGTAAATTCGTATCAAAATAAATATACAAAATACCAATAAAAGAATGTGTATTTGTATAAATATAAATATAAATATAATAAAATAACGTAAATTTATATAAAACTATATGCAAAAATACACAAAAGTAATTAAATTTGTGTGAAAATAGATATACAAAATACATGTGTATTTTGTATATTTATTTTCATACAAATTGAAATTATCTTTGTTTATTTTTTTATATATTTTCATGCAAATTTTCGTTATTTTATGTATATATATTTTGAAAAAAATTTAAAGGGTTTTTTATGTATTTTGAATATCTATTTCAATAAAAATTTACCTTATTGTATGTGCATTTTGTATATTTATTTTAATACAAATTCAAATATTTTATGTGTGTCTTGGTATAAATTTTTTTATAAAAAATGCGTTATTTTATGGGTATTTTGCATCTTAATTTTCATACAAATTTACATTATTTAATTAATATTCTGTGTATTTATTTTGATACGATTTTATATTATTCTATTTGTGTTTTGTATATATTTTGTTATACATATTTACATTATTTAATGTGTATTTTTTATATATATTTTATACAAATTTACGTTATTTTAAGTGTATTTGTTTATATATTTTCATTCAAATTTACATTATTTTATGTGTATTTTGTAAATGTATTTCAATACAAATTTACCTAATTGTATGTATATTTTGTATATTTATTTTCATACAAATTAAAATTATTTTTGTGTATTTTTGTAATTATTTTTATACAAATTTAGGTGATTTTATGTGTATATTGTATATCTATTTTCATACAAATACACATTCTTTTATTGATATTTTGTTTATTTATTTTGACGCTAATTTACATTATTTAATGTGTATTTTATATATATATTTTTATACGTGCTTACATCATTTGATGTGTATTTTGTATATATATATATTTCTATAGAAATCTACGTTGATTTATGAGTATTCGTATATAGATTTTGAAATAAATTTACACTGTTTCATGTGTATTTTGCATATTTTTTCAATACAAATTTACCTTATTGTATGCATTTTGTATATTAATTTTAATACAAATTTAATTATGCTATGTGTATTTTTGTATATGTATTTTTATAAAAATATGCTTTATTTTTTGGGTATTTTGCATTTTTATTTTCATACAAATTTACATTATTTTATTTATATTCAGTTTATTTTTTTTAAACAATTTTACATTATTCTATGTGTATTTTGTATATCTATTTTTATAGGTATTTACTTAATTTTATGTGTATTTTGTATATATATTTTTATAGAAATCTACGTTATTTTATGTGTATTCGGATATATATTTTGAAACAAATTTACATTGTTTTATATGTATTTTTGCATATCTCTTTCAATACAAGTTTACCTTATTGTATGTGCATTTTGTATATTTATTTCAATACAAATTTAAATATTTTATGTGTATTTTGGTATATATATTTTTATAAGAAATGCGCTATTTGATGGGAATTATGCATCTTTATTTTCATACAAATTTACATTATTTTATTAATATTCGGTGTATTTATTTTGATACGATTTCACATTATTCTATTTGTTTTTTGTATATATTTTTTTATACATATTTACATTATTTAATGTGTATCTTGCATATATATTTCATACAAATTTATTATCTATTATTTATTTCCATACAAATACACATTCTTTTCATGATGTTTTGTTTATTTATTTTGACACGAATTTACCTAGATATGTATTTTGTATATATATTTTTATAGTTATTTACATAATTTCATGTGTATTTTGTATATATATTTCTTTAGAAATCTACGTTATTTTATGTGTATTCGTATATATATTTTGAAACAAATTTACTTTGTTTTATATGTATTTTTGAATATCTCTTTCAATACATATTTACCTTACTGTATATGCATTTTGTATATTTATTTCAATACAAATTTAAATATTTTATGTGTATTTTGGTATATATATTTTTATAAAAAATGCACTATTTTATGGGAATTTTGCATCTTTCTTTTCATACAAATTTACATTATTTTATTGATATTCTATGTATTTATATTGATAGGATTTTACATTATTCTATTTCTTTTTTGTATATATTTTTTTATACACATTTACATTATTTAATGTGTATCTTGCATCTATTTTTTATACACATTTACGTTATTTTAAGTGTTTTTGTTTATATTTTCATTCAAATTTACATTATTTTATGTGTATTTTGTATATGTATTTCAATACAAATTTACCTAATTTTATGTGTATTTTGTATATTTCTTTTCATACAAATTTTAAATATTTTTGTGTATTTTTGTAAATTTAGGTTATTTTATGTACGCATTTACATTATTTAATGTGTGTTTTGTATATATATATTTATGCAAATTTACTTTATTTTATGTGCATTTTTGTACATATATTTTTTTAGAAATTTGCGTAATTTTATGTGTATTTGTATATGTTTTCTCATACAATTTACATTATTTTATTGCTATTTTGTTTATTTATTTTGATACGAATGAAACTAGATATACAAAATATACATAAAATAAACTAAATTTGTATTGAAATATATATACAAAATACATAAAATAATGTAAATTTCTATCAAAATATTTTAACAGATGCGCATAAAATAACGTAAATTTGTTTTAAAATATACAAAATACACATTAAATAATGTAAATATGTATAAAAAAATATATACAAAACACAAATAGAATAATGTAAAATCGTATCAAAATAAATACCAGAATATTAATAAAACAATGTAAATTTGTTTGAAAATAAAGATGCAAAATACCCATTAAATAACACATTTTTTATAAAAAATATATATACCAAAATACACATAAAAAAATTAATTTGTATTAAAATAAATATACAAAATACACATACAATAAGGTAAATCTGTATTGAAATAGATATGCAAAATACATATAAATATAATGTAAATATATATATATATATATATATATATATATATATATATATATATATATATATATATATATATATATATATATATATATATATATATATATATATATATATATATATATATATATATATATATATATATATATATATATATATATATATATATATATATATATATATATATATATATATATATATATATATTTTTGATCTGTATTAACTTAATTTTATTTGTATTTTTATATATATATATTTATAGAAATCTACGTTATTTTATGTATTCGTATATATTTTGAAACAAATTTACATTGTTTTATATGTATTTTGCATATCTATTTCAATACAAATTTACTTTATTGTATGCGCATTTTGTATATTTATTTTAATACAAATTCAAATATTTTATGTGTATTTTGGTATATATATTTTATAAAAAATGCGTTATTTTATAGGTATTTTGCATCTTAGTTTTCATACAAATGTACATTATTTTATTAATATTCTGTGTATATATTTTGATACGATTTTATATTATACTATTTGTGTTTTGTATATATTTTTTTATACATATTTTCATTATTTAATGTGTTTTTTTTATATATATTTTATACAAATTAACGTTATTTTAAGTGTATTTGTTTATATAATTTCATTCAAATTTACATTATTTTAAGTGTATTTTGTATATGTATTTTATTACAAATTTACCTAATTTTATGTGTATTTTGTATATTTATTTTCATACAAATTTAAATTATTTTTGTGTTTTTTTGTATATACATATAGAGTAAATTTCTATGAAAATATATATTCAAAATACATATAAAATTATGTAAATAAGTATAAAAATATATATATCAAATACACCTAAAATAATGAAAATTCGTATCAAAATAAATAAACAAAATTCCGATAAAAGAACGTATATTTGTAGGAAAATAAATATACAAAATACACATAAAATTACGAAAATTTGAATAAAAATATATACTAAAATACACAAAATTAATTTCGATTTGTATGAAAATAGATATACATAATACACATATAATTAGTTAAATTTGCATTTAAATACATGTACAAAATACACATAAAATAATGTAAATTTGTATGAAATGAAAACAAATTCACATAAAATAACGTTCATTTGTATGAAATATATATACAAAATATACATAGAATAATGTAAAATCGTATCAAAATAAATACACAATATCAATAAAATAATGTAAATTTGTATGAAAATAAAGATGCAAAATACTAATAAAATAAAGCATTTTTTTATGAAAATACATATACAAAAATACACATAGAATAATTAAATTTGTATTATTTTATATGTACGTAATGTAGTCGTATATATACAAATACACATTAAATAACATGAATTTGTATAAAATTTTTATTAAAATATATACTTATACACACAATAAAATAACGTAATTTTTTTATGAAAATGTATATACAAAATACATATAAAATAATTCAAATACGTAGAAAATATATATACAAAAAACACATAAAATAGTGTAAATTTGTATGAAAATATATAAACAAATACACATAAAATAATGTAAATTTGGATAAAATATATATACAAAATGAACATTAAATAATGTAAATATGCATAAAAAAATATATACAATTCTTATTTTATTTATTTTTATTTTTTATTTTTTATTTTTACGTCGCGGCCTATAGCGCCGGTAGGCTTTTTCCCGGTGGGGCCTGATGGTCGGCCGAAGGCTTCTTCCCGGTGGGTCCTGATGGTCGGCCCAGCCCGTTCTGGCGCAGGCGAGTGTTTATAGTAGCGCCATCTTGCATTGGCTCATGCTGCCCTCCCGGAGCTCATCTTTAATCCTAGAATCTAGAGTCAGGGTTGATAGGTGGTCTTCTGGACAGCATGTGGGTAGTTTTAAGCCACTCGGCGGCGGCTGAAAAATCCCAGCTTGGTGGCACCGGGCGGGGATTGAACTCGCGTTCTCCTGAACGCGGTGGTGTTACTCTGTCGATTCAGCCACCGCCTCCCCTAGTAAATACACATAGAATAATGTTAAATCGTATCAAAATAAATAAAGAGAATATCAATAAAATAATGTAAATTTGTATGAAAATAAAGATGCAAAATATCCATATAATAACGCATATTTGCATAAAAATATATATACAAATATACATATAAAATAATTAAATTTGTATTAAAATAAATATACAAATGCACGTACAATAAAGTAAATTTGTATTGAAATAGATATGCAAAATACACATTAATATGTAAATTTGTATCAAAATATATATACGAATACTCATAAAATAGAGTATATTTCTATGAAAATATACATACAAAATAGATATACAAAATACACATATAACTAGTTAAATTTGTATTTAAATACATGTACAAAAAACACATAAAATAATGTAGATTTGTATGAAATGAAAACAAATACATTTTATATAAAATATATATACAAAATACACATAGAATAATGTAAAATCATATCAAAATAAATACACAGAATATCAATAAAATAATGTAAATTTGTATGAAAATAAAGATGCAAAATTCCCATTATATAAAGCATATTTTTATAAAAATACATATACAAAAATACACATAGATTAATCAAATTTGTATTAAAATTAATATACAAAATACATATACAATAACGTAAATTTGTATTGAAAAAATATGCAAAATACACAAAACAATGTAAATTTGTTTCAAAATATATATACGAATACACATAAAATAACGCAGATTTCTATAGAAATATATATACAAAATACACATGAAATAATGTAAATACGTAAAAAATATATATACAAAATACACATTAAATAATGTTAATTCGTGTCAAAATAAATAAACAAAATATCATGAAAAGAATGTGTATTTGTATGAAAATAGATATACAAAATACACATAAAATAACCTAAATTTGTATAAAACTATAAACAACAATACACAAAAATAATTTAAACTTGTATGAAAATAAATATACAAAAAACATATAAAATTAGGTAAATTTGTATTGAAATACATATACAAAATACACATAAAATAATGTAAATTTGAATGACAATATATAAACATATAGACTTAAAATAACGTAAATTTGTATCAAATATATATACAAAAAACACATTAAATAATGTAAAAATGTATAAAAAAATATATACAAAACACAAATAAAATAATGTAAAATCGTATCAAATTAAATACAGAAAATATTAATAAAATAATGTAAATTTGAATAAAATTAAGATGCAAAATACCCTTAAAATAAAGCATTTTTTATAAAAATATATATACGAAAAAACATAAAATATTTGATTTTGTATTAAAATATATAGATATTCAAAATACACATAAAATAAGCTAAATTAAATGAAAAATATATACAAAATACACATAGAATAATGTAAAATCGTATCAAAATAGATATACAGAATATCAATAAAATAATGTAATTTTGTATGAAAATAAAGATGCAAAATTACTATAAAATAAAGCATATTTTTTTAAAAATACACATACAAAAATACACATAGAATAATTAAATTTGTATTAAAATTAATATACAAAATGCACGTACAATAAAGTAAATTTGTATTGAAAAAATATTCAAAATGCACATTAGAGCGTAAATTTATTTTAAAATCTATATACGAATACACATAAAATAACGTAGATTTCTATAGAAATATATATACAAAATACACATGAAATGATGTAAATACGTATAAAAATATATATATATACAAAATACACATTAAATAATTTAAATTCTCGTCAAAATAAATAAACAAAATATCAATAAAAGAATGTGTATTTGTATGAAAATAGATATACAAAATACTCATAAAATAACCTAAGTTTGTATAAAACTATATACAAAAATACACAAAAATAATTTAAATTTGTATGAAAATAAATATATAAAATACACATAAAATTAGGTAAATTTGTATTGAAATACATATACAAAATACACATAAAATAATGGAAATTTGAATGAAAATATATAAACATATACACTTAAAATAACATAAATTTGTATCAAATATATATACAAAATACTAATTAATAATGTAAATATGTATAAAAAAATATATACAAAACACAAATAGAATAATGTAAAATCGTATCAAAATAAATACACAGAATATTAATTAAATAATGTAAATTTTATGAAAATAAAGATGCAAAACAGCCTTAAAATAACGCATTTTTTATAAAAATATATATACCAAAATACATATAAAATATTAAAATTTGTATTAAAATAAATATAAAAAATGCACATACTGTAAGGTAAATTTGTATTGAAATATATATGCAAAATACATAAAACAATGTAAATTTGTTTCAAAATATATATACGAATACACATAAAATAACGTTGATTTCTATAAAAATATATACAAAATACACATAAAATGAAGTAAATACGTATAAAAAAATGAATACAAAATACACATAAAAATCGTATCAAAATAAATAAACAAAATACCAGTAAAAGAATGTGTATTTGTATAAATATAAATATACAAAATACACATAAAATATCGTAAATTTGTATAAAACTATATACAAAAATACACAGAACAAATACACATTCTTTTATTGGTATTTTGTTTATTTATTTTGTTTCGAATTTATATTATTTTATGTGTATTTTGTTTACATTTTTTTATAAGTATTTACCTAATTTTATGTGTATTTTGTATATATATTTTTATAGAAATATACGTTATTTTATGTGTATTCGTATTTATATTTTGAAACAAATTTACAATATTTTAAATGTATTTTTGCATATCTCTTTCAACAGAAGTTTACCTTATTGTATGTGCATTTTGTATTTTTATTTCAATACAAATTTAAATATTTTATGTGTATTTTGGTACATATTTTTATAAGAAATGCGCTATTTGATGGGAATTTTGCATCTTTATTTTCATACAAATTTACATTATTTTATTAATATTCGGTGTATTTATTTTGATACGATTTTACATTATTCTATTTGTTTTTTGTATATATATTTTTTTTTATACATATTTACATTATTTAATGTGTATCTTGCATATATATTACATACATTTTTATTATCTATTATTTATTTTCATACAAATACACATTCTTTTCATGATATTTTGTTTATTTATTTTGTCACGATTTTACATTACTTAATATGCATTATATATATATATATATATATATATATATATATATATATATATATATATATATATATATATATATATATATATATATATATATATATATATATATATATATATATATATATATATATATTTTTTTTTTATACGTATTTACATAATTTCATGTGTATTTTGTATATATATTTCTATAGAGATCTACGTTATTTTATGTGTATTCGTATATATATTTTGAAAAAAATTTACACTGTTTTATTTGTATTTTGCGTTTTTTTTCAATACAAAATTTACCTTATTGTATGTGTGCATTTTGTATATTAATTTTAATACAAATTTAATTATTCTATGTGTATTTTTGTATATGTATTTAAAAAAAAAAATGCTTTATCTTATGGGTATTTTGCATCTTTATTTTCATACAAATTTAAATTATTTTATTGATATTCTGTGTACTTATTTTGATACGGTTTTACATTATTCTATGTATAACAAAAATAATTACAGAATACACAAAAATAGATATGCAAAATACATATAAACAATGTAAATTTGTTTCAAAATATATATACGAATACACATGAAATAAGGAAGATTTCTATAAAAATATATATACAAAATACACATAAAATTAAGTAAATACGTATAAAAAATGTATACAAAATACACATAAAATAATGTAAATTAGTATCAAAATAAATTAACAAAATACCAATAAAAGAATGTGTATTTGTATAAATATATATATACAAATTACACATTAAATAATATAAATTTGTTTAAAACTGTACAAAATACACATGAAATGATGTAAATACGTATAAAAATATATATACAAAATACACATTAAATAATGTAAATTCGCGTCAAAATAAATAAACAAAATATCAATAAAAGAATGTGTATTTGTATGAAAATAGATATACAAAATACACATAAAATAACCTTAATTTGTATCAAACTATATACAAAAATACACAAAAATATTTTAAATTTGTATGAAAATAAATATACAAAATACACATAAAATTAGGTAAATTTGTATTGAAATATATACACAAAATACACATAAAATAATGTAAATTTGAATGAAAATACATTATCAAATACACTTAAAATAACGTAAATTTGTATAAAAAAATATGTACAAAACACAAATAGAATAATGTAAAATCGTATCAAAATCAATACACAGAATATTAATAAAATAATGTAAATTTGTATGAAAATAAAGAAGCAAAATACCCATAAAATAACGCATTTTTTTTATTTATAAAAATATATATACCAAAATACACATCAAAAAATTTAATTTGTATTAAAATAAATATACAAAAAACACATACAATAAGGTAAACTTGTATTGAAATAGATATGCAAAATACATATAAAACAATGTAAATTTGTTTCAAAATATATATACGAATACACATAAAATAACGTAGATTTCTATAAAAATATATATTCAAAATACACATAAAATTAAGTAAATACGTATAAAAAATGTATACAAAATAAACATAAAATAATTTAAATTCGTATCAAAATAAATAAACAAAATACCAATAAAAGAATGTGTATTTGTATAAATATAAATATACAAAATACACATAAAATAACGTAAATTTATATAAAACTATATACAAAAATACACAGAAGTAATTAAATTTGTATGAAAATATATACAAAATACACACAAAATAAGCTAAATTTGAATTGAAATATATATACAAAATACATGAAATAAAGTAAATTTGTATCAAAATATTTATACAAATACACATATAATAACGTAAATTTGTATGAAAATATATAAACAAAATACACATTAAATAATGTAAATACGTATAAAAAAATATGTACAAAATACACATATAATCATGTAATTCGTATCAAAATAAATAAACAAAATACCAATAAATAATATAAATTTGTATGAGTACAAATTTACCTTATTATATACGCATTTTGTATATTAATTTTAATACAAATTTAATTATTCGATGTGTATTTTTGTATCTGTATTTTTATAAACATATGCTTTATTTTTTGGGTATTTAGCATCTTTATTTTCATACAAATTTACATTATTTTATTGATATTCTGCTCATTCATTTTGATAAGAATTGACATTATTCTATGTGTATTTTGTATATATTTTTCATACAAATTTACGTTATTTTATGTGTATTTGTTTATATATTTTGACACAAATTTATAATATTTTATGGGTATTTTGTATATACATTTCAAAAGAAATTTACCTAGTTTTATGTGTATTTTGTATATCTATTTTCATACAAACTCAAATTATTTCTATGTATTTTTGTATATATTTTAATACAAATTTTAGTTATGTTAAGTGTATTTTGTAAATTTATTTTCATTCAAATATATATTATTTTATTGGTGTTTTGTTGATTTATATTGATACGAATTTACATTATTTTATATGTACTTTGTATATATATATTTACAAGCTTTTACATTATTTAATATTTATTTTGAATATATATTTTTATACAAATTCATGGTATTTTATGTGTATTTGTATATATATTTTCAAATAAATTTACATTATTTTATGTGTATTTTGTACATATATTTTATTACAAATCTACCTTATTTTATGTTTATTTTGTATGTGTTTTTTGTATATTTATATTTATCCAAATACACATACTTTTATTGGTATTTTGTTTATTTATTTTAATTCGAATTTACATTATTTTATGTGTATTTTGTATACATTTTTTTTATACGTATTTACTTAATTTTATGTGTATTTTGTATATATATTTTTTTAGAAATCTACGTTTTTTTATTTTTATTCGTATATATATTTTGAAACAAATTTACATTGTTTTATATGTATTTTTGCATATCTCTTTCAATACAAATTTACCTTATTGTATGTGCATTTTGTATATTTATTTCAATGCAAATTTAAATATTTTATGTGTATTTTGGTATATATATTTTTATATGAAATGCGCTATTTTATGGGAATCTTGCATCTTTATTTTCATACAAATTTACATTATTTTATTAATATTCGGTGTATTTATTTTGATACGATGTTACATTATTCTATTTGTTTTTTGTATATACTTTTTTATACATATTTACATTATTTAATGTGTATCTTGCATATATATTTTGTACAAATTTATTATCTATTATCTATTTTCATACAAATACACATTCTTTTCATGATATTTTGTTTATTTATTTTGACACAAATTTACATTATTTTATATGTATTTTGTATATATATTTTTATACGTATTTACATAATTTCATATATTTTTTGTATATATATTTCTATAGAAATCTACTTTATTTTATGTGTATTCGTATATATATTTTGAAACAGATTTACATTGTTTTATATGTATTTTTGAATATCTCTTTCAATACAAATTTACCTTACTGTATATGCATTTTGTATATTTATTTCAATACAAATTTAAATATTTTATGTGTATTTTGGTAAATATATTTTTATAAAAAATGCGATAATTTTGGGGAATTTTGCATCTTTATTTTCATACAAATTTACATTATTTTATTGATATTCTGTGTATTTATTTTGATACGATTTTACATTATTCTATTTGTTTTTTGTATATATTTTTTTTATACACATTTACATTATTTAATGTGTATCTTGCATATATATTTTATACAAATTTACGTTATTTTAAGTGTATTTGTTTATATATTTTCATTCAAATTTACATTAATTGATGTGTATTTTGTATATGTATTTCAATACAAATTTACCTAATTTTATGTGTATTTTGTATATTTCTTTTCAAACGAATTTAAATTATTTTTGTGAATTTTTGTATATAGTTTTATACAAAGTTAGGTTATTTTATGTACGCATTTACATTATTTAGTGTGTGTTTTGTATATATATTTTTATGCAAATTTACTTTATTTTATGTGCATTTTTGTACATATATTTTTATAGAAATTTGCGTTATTTGTATATGTTTTCTCATACAAATTTACATTATTTTATTGCTATTTTGTTTATTTATTTTGATACGAGTTACATGATTATATGTGTATTTTGTACATATTTTTTATACGTATTTACATTACATAATGTGTATTTTGTTTATATATTTTTAAACAAATCTACGTTATTATATGTATTTGTATAAATATTTTGATACAGATTTACATTATTTTATGTATTTTGTATGTACATTTCAATTCAAATTTAGCTTATTTTAGCAGTATTTTGTATATATATTTTCATACAAATTTAATTACTTCTGTGTATTTTTGTATATAGTTTTATACAAATTTACGATATTTTTTGTGTATTTTGTATATTTATATTTATACAAATACACATTCTTTTACTGGTATTTTGTTTATTTATTTTGATACGATTTTTATGTGTATTTTGTATTCATTTTTTATACGTATTTACTTCATTTTATGTGTATTTTGTATATATTTTTATAGAAATCTACGTTATTTTATGTGTATTCGTATATATATTTTGAAACAAATTTACATTGTTTTATATGTATTTTTGAATATCTCTTTCAATACAAATTTACCCCTATATATATACCAAAATACACAAAAAAATTAAATTTGTATTAAAATAAATATTTAAAAAACACATACAATAAGGTAAATTTGTATTGAAATAGATATGCAAAACACATATAAAACAATGTAAATTTGTTTCAAAATATATATACGAATACACATAAAATAACGTAGATTTCTATAAAAATATATATACAAAATACACATAAAATGATGTAAATTCTTATAAAAATATATATACAAAATAATGTAAATTGCATCAAAATAAATATACAAAATACTAATAAAAGAATGTGTATTTGAATAAATATAAATATACAAAATACACATAAAATAACGTAAATTTATATAAAACTATATACAAAAATACACAGAAGTATTTTAATTTGTATGAAAATAGATATACAAAATAAGGTAAATTCGTTTCAAATTCAATAAACAAAATTCAGATTTTATAAAAATAATATAAAATCAGATTATCAGATTTTGTATATCTATTTTCATACAAACTCAAATTATTTCTATGTATTTTTGTATATATTTTAATACAAATTTTAGTTATGTTATGTGTATTTTGTAAATTTATTTTCATTCAAATATATATTATTTTATTGGTGTTTTGTTGATTTATATTGAAACGAATTTACATTATTTTATATGTACTTTGTATATATATTTTTATACGCTTGTACATTATTTAATATTTATTTTGAATATATATTTTTATACAAATTCATGGTATTTTATGTGTATTTGTATATATATTTTCATATAAATTTACATTATTTTATGTGTATTTTGTACATATATTTTATTACAAATCTACCTTATTATATGTTTATTTTGTATATGTATTTTGTATATTTATATTTATCCAAATACACATTCTTTTATTGGTAATTTGTTTATTTATTTTAAATCGAATTTACATTATTTTATGTGTATTTTGTATACATTTTTTTATACGTATTTACTTAATTTTATGTGTATTTTGTATATATATTTTTATAGAAATCTACGTTTTTTTTATTTGTATTCGTATATATATATATTTTGAAACAAATTTACATTGTTTTATATGTATTTTTGCATATCTCTTTAAATACAAATTTACCTTATTGTATGTGGATTTTGTATATTTATTTCAATACAAATTTAAATATTTTATGTGTATTTTGGTAAATATATTTTTATAAGAAATGCGCTATTTTATGGGAATTTTGCATCTTTATTTTCATACAAATTTACATTATTTTATTAATATTCGGTGTATTTATTTTGATACGAATTTACATTATTCTATTTGTTTTTTGTATATACTTTTTTATACATATTTACATTATTTAATGAGTATCTTGTATATATATTTTATACAAATTTATTATCTATTATCTATTTTTATACAAATACACATTCTTTTCATGATATTTTGTTTATTTATTTTGACACGAATTTACATTATTTGATATGTATTTTGTATATATATTTTTATACGTATTTACATAATTTCATATGTATTTTGTATATATATTTCTATAGAAATCTACTTTATTTTATGTGTATTCGTATATATATTTTGAAACAAATTTACATTGTTTTATATGTATTTTTGAATATCTCTTTTAATACAAATTTACCTTACTGTATATGCATTTTGTATATTTATTTCAATACAAATTTAAATATTTTATGTGTATTTTGGTATATATTTTTATAAATAATGCGATAATTTTTTGGGAATTTTGCATCTTTATTTTCATACAAATTTACATTATTTTATTGATATTCTGTGTATTTATTTTGATACGATTTTACATTATTCTATTTGTTTTTGTATATATTTTTTATACACATTTACATTATTTAATGTGTATCTTGCATATATATTTTATACAAATTTACGTTATTTTAAGTGTATTTGTTTTTATATTTTCATTCAAATTTACATTTATTTTAATTAGAAATTACATTATTTTATGTGTATTTTGTATACATTTTTTATACGTATTTACTTAATTTTATGTGTATTTTGTATATATATTTTATAGAAATCTACGTTTTTTATTTGTATTCGTATATATATTTTGAAACAAATTTACATTGTTTTATATGTTTTTTAATATCTCTTTTAATACAAATTTACCTTATTGTATGTGCATTTTGTATATTTATTTCAATGCAAATTTAAATATTTTATGTGTATTTTGGTATATATATTTTTATAAGAAATGCGCTATTTTATGGGAATTTTGCATCTTTATTTTCATACAAATCTACATTATTTTATTAATATTCGGTGTATTTATTTTGATACGATGTTACATTATTCTATTTTTTTTTGTATATACTTTTTTATACATATTTACATTATTTAATGTGTATCTTGCATATATATTTTATACAAATTTATTATCTATTATCTATTTTCATACAAATACACATTCTTTTCATGATATTTTGTTTATTTATTTTGACACGAATTTACATTATTTGATATGTATTTTGTATATATATTTTCATACGTATTTACATAATTTCATATGTATTTTGTATATATATTTCTATAGAAATCTACTTTATTTTATGTGTATTCGTATATATATTTTGAAACAAATTTACATTGTTTTATATGTATTTTTGAATATCTCTTTCAATACAAATTTACCTTACTGTATATGCATTTTGTATATTTATTTCAATACAAATTTAAATATTTTATGTGTATTTTGGTAAATATATTTTTATAAAAAATGCGATAATTTTTGGGAATTTTGTATCTTTATTTTCATACAAATTTAAATTATTTTATTGATATTCTGTGTATTTATTTTGATACGATTTTACATTATTCTATTTGTTTTTTGTGTATATATATTTTTATGCACATTTACATTATTTAATGTGTATCTTGCATTTATATTTTATACAAATTTACGTTATTTTAAGTGTATTTGTTTATATATTTTCATTCAAATTTACATTATTTGATGTGTATTTTGTATATGTATTTCAATACCTAATTTTATGTGTATTTTGTATATTTCTTTTTAAACAAATTTAAATTATTTTTGTGTATTTTTGTATATAGTTTTATACAAATTTAGGTTCTTTTATGTACGCATTTACATTATTTAGTGTGTGTTTTGTATATATATTTTTTTGCAAATTTACTTTATCTTATGTGCATTTTTGTACATATATTTTTATAGAAATTTGCGTTATTTGTATATATTTTCTCATACAAATTTACATTATTTTATTGCAATTTTGTTTATTTATTTTGATACGAATTACATGATTATATATGTATTTTGTAAATATTTTTATACGTATTTACATTACTTAATGTGTATTTTGTTTATATATTTTAAACAAATCTACGTTATTATATGTATTTGTATAAATATTTTGATACAGATTTACATTATTTTATGTATTTTGTATGTACATTTCAATTCAAATTTAGCTTATTTTAGCTGTATTTTGTATATATATTTTCATACAAATTCAATTACTTCTGTGTATTTTTGTATATAGTTTTATACAAATTTACGATATTTTATGTGTATTTTGTATATTTATATTTTTACAAATACTCATTCTTTTACTGGTATTTTGTTTATTTATTTTGATACGATTTTTATGTATTTTTTGTATTCATTTTTTTATACGTATTTACTTCATTTTATGTGTATTTTGTATATATTTTTATAGAAATCTACGTTATTTTATATGTATTCGTATATATATTTTGAAACAAATTTACATTGTTTTATATGTATTTTGCATATCTATTTCAATACAAATTTGCAAATTTACTTTATTGTATGTGCATTTTTGTACATATATTTTTTTAGAAATTTGCGTTATTTTATGTGTATTTGTATATGTTTTCTCATACAAATTTACATTATTTTATTGCTATTTTGTTTATTTATTTTGATACAAATGAAAATAGATATACAAAATATACATAAAATAAACTAAATTTGTATTGAAATATATATACAAAATACATAAAATAATGTAAATTTCTATCAAAATATTTTAACAGATGCGCATAAAATAACGTAAATTTGTTTTAAAATATACAAAATACACATTAAATAATGTAAATATGTATAAAAAAATATATACAAAACACAAATAGAATAATGTAAAATCGTATCAAAATAAATACTCAGAATATTAATAAAACAATGTAAATTTGTATGAAAATAAAGATGCAAAATACCCATTAAATAACGCATTTTTATAAAAATATATATACCAAAATACACATGAAAAAATTAATTTGTATTAAAATAAATATACAAAATACACATACAATAAGGTAAATCTGTATTGAAATAGATATGCAAAATACATATAAAACAATGTAAATTTGTTTCAAAATATATATACGAATACACATAAAATAACGTAGATTTGTATGAAAATATATATACAAAATACACATAAAATGAAGTAAATACGTATAAGAAAATGTATACAAAATACACATAAAATAATGTAAATTCGTATCAAAATAAATAAACAAAATATCAATAAAAGAATGTGTATTTGTATAAATATAAATATACAAAATACACATAAAATAACGTAAATTTGTATAAAACTATATACAAAAATACACAGAAGTAATTAAATTCGTGTGATAATAGATATACAAAATACAGATAAAATAAGGTAAATTTGAATTGAAATGTATATACAAAATACATAAAATAATGTAAATTTGTATCAAAATATTTATAAAAATACATATAATAACGTAAATTTGTTTAAAAATATATAAACAAAATACACATTAAGTAATGTAAATACATATAAAAAATATGTACAAAATACACATATAATCATGTAATTCGTATAAAACTAAATAAACAAAATAGCAATAAAATAATGTAAATTTGTATGAGAAAACATATACAAATACATATAAAATAACGCTTATTTCTATAAAAATATGTGTCCTAAAACGAACGTAAAATAAATTAACTTTGGATAAAAATATATATACAAAACACACTTTAAATAATGTAAATGCGTACATAAAATAACCTAAATTTGTATAAAACTATATACAAAAATACAAAAAAATAATTTAAATTTGTATGAAAAGAAATATACAAAATACACATAAAATTAGGTTAATTTCTATTGAAATACATATACAAAATACACATAAAATAATGTAAATTTGAAAGAAAATATATAAACAAATACACAAATAATAACGTAAATTTGAATGAAATATATAATCAAAATACACATTAAATAATGTAAATATGTATAAAAAAATATATACAAAACACAAATAGAATAATGTAAAATCGTATCAAAATATATACACAGAATATTAATAAAATAATGTAAATTTGTATGAAAATTAGGATGCAAAATACCTATAAAATAACGCATTTTTTTATAAAATTATTGATACCAAAATACACATAAAATATTTGAATTTGTATCAAAATAAATATACAAAATGCACATACAATAAGGTAAATTTGTATTGAAATAGATATGCAAAATACATATAAAATAATGTAAATTTGTTTCAAAATATATATGCGAATACACATAAAATAACGTAGATTTCTATAAAAATACATATACAAAATACACATAAAATTAAGTAAATACGTAGAAAAAAATGTATACAAAATACACATAAAATAATGTAAATTCGTATAAATATAAATAAACAATATAGCAATAAAAGAATGTGTATTTGTATAAATATAAATATACAAAATGCACATAAAATAACGTAAATTTATATAAAACTATATACATAAAATAACGCAAATTTCTATAAAAATATATGTACAAAAATGATCATAAAATAAATTTGCATAAAAATATATATACAAAACACATTTGATAATGTTAATGAGTATAAAATATTTATACAAAATACCTATGAAATAATCTAAATTCGTATCGAATTAAATTAAGAAAATACCACTATAATAAAGTAATTTTGGATGAAAATATATATACAAAATACACATAAAATAACCTAAATACAAATACAAATATACACATAAAATAATTTAAAATTGAATGAAATAAATATACAAAATAAACATAAAATAAGGTAAATTTGTAATGAAATATATGAAAAAATACACATAAAATAATATGAATTTTTATGAAAATATATATACAAATACACATTAAATAACATGAATTTGTATAAAATTTGTATCAAAATATATACGAATACACACAATAAAATAACGTAATTTTTTAATGAAAATGTATATACAAAATACACATAAAATAATGTAAATTTTTATAAAAATATATAAAAAATACACATAAAATAATGTAAATTTGGATAAAATATATATACAAAATAAACCTTAAATAATGTAAATATGTATAAAAAATATATACAAAATACACATAGAATAATGTTAAATCGTATCAAAATAAATAAAGAGAATATCAATAAAATAATGTAAATTTGTATGAAAATAAAGCTGCAAAATATCCATATAATAACGGATATTTGCATAAAAATATATATACAAAAATACATATAAAATAATTAAATTTGTATTAAAATAAATATACAAAATGCACGTACAATAAAGAAAATTTGTATTGAAATAGATATGCAAAATACACATCAATAATGTAAATTTGTATCAAAATATATATACGAATACTCATAAAATAGAGTAAATTTCTATGAAAATATACATACAAAATAGATATACAAAATACACATATAACTAGTTAAATTTGTATTTAAATACATGTACAAAAAATACATAAAATAATGTAGATTTGTATGAAATGAAAACAAATACATTTTATATAAAATATATATACAAAATACACATAGAATAATGTAAAATCATATTAAAATAAATACACAGTATATCAATAAAATAATGTAAATTTGTATGAAAATAAAGATGCAAAATACCCATAAAATAAAGCATATTTATAAAAATACATATACAAAAATGCAAATAGATTAATCAAATTTGTATTAAAATTAATATACAAAATGCACATACAATAAGGTAAATTTGTATTGAAAAAATATGCAAAAATATATATACGAATACACATAAAATAGCGCAGATTTCTATAGAAATATATATACAAAATACACTTGAAATAATGTAAATACGTATAAAAATATATATACAAAATACACATTAAATAATGTTAATTCGTGTCAAAATAAATAAACAAAATATCATGAAAAGAATGTGTATTTGTATGAAAATAGATATACAAAATACACATAAAATAACCTAAATTTGTATAAAACTATAAACAAAAATACACAAAAATAATTTAAACTTGTATGAAAATAAATATACAAAAAACATATAAAATTAGGTAAATTTGTATTGAAATACATATACAAAATACACATAAAATAATGTAAATTTGAATGAAAATATATAAACATATAGACTTAAAATAACGCAAATTTTTATCAAATATATATACAAAAAACACATTAAATAATGTAAATATGTATAAAAAAATATATACAAAACACAAATAAAATAATGTAAAATCGTATCAAAATAAATACAGAAAATATTAATAAAATAATGTAAATTTGTATGAAAATTAAGATGCAAAATACCCATAAAATAACGCTTTTTTTATAAAAATATATATACGAAAAAACATAAAATATTTGATTTTGTATTAAAATAAATAGATATACAAAATACACATAAAATAGGCTAAATTAAATGAAAAATATATACAAAATACACATAGAATAATGTAAAATCGTATCAAAATAAATACACAGAATATCAATAATATAATGTAATTTTGTATGATAATAAAGATGCAAAATACCCATAAAATAAAGCATATTTTTTTAAAAATACATATACAAAAATACACATAGAATAATTAATTTGTATTAAAATTAATATACAAAATGCACGTACAATAAGGTAAATTTGTATTGAAAAAATATACAAAATGCACATTAAAGCGTAAATTTGTTTAAAAATCTTTATACGAATACACATAAAATAACGTAGATTTCTATAGAAATATATATACAAAATACACTTGAAATAATGTAAATACGTATAAAAATATATATATACAAAATACACATTAAATAATTTAAATTGTCGTCAAAATAAGTAAACAATATATCAATAAAAGAATGTGTATTTGTATGAAAATACATATACAAAATACTCATAAAATAACGTAAGTTTGTATAAAACTATATACAAAAATAAACAAAAATAATTTAAATTTGTATGAAAATAAATATACAAAATACACATAAAATTAGGTAAATTTGCATTGAAATACATATACAAAATACACATAAAATAATGGAAATTTGAATGAAAATATATAAACATATACACTTAAAATAACGTAAATTTGTATCAAATATATATACAAAATACACATTAAATAATGTAAATATGTATAAAAAAATATATACAAAACACAAATAGAATAATGTAAAATCGTATCAAAATAAATACACAGAATATTTATTAAATAATGTAAATTTGTATGAAAATAAAGATGCAAAATAGCCATAAAATAACGCATTTTTTATAAATATATATATACCAAAATACACATAAAATATTAAAATTTGTATTAACATAAATATAAAATATTCACATACTGTAAGGTAGATTTGTATTGAAATAGATATGCAAAATACATATAAAACAATGTAAATTTGTTTCAAAATATATATACGAATACACATAAAATAAATTGATTTCTATAAAAATATATACAAAATACACATAAAATGAAGTAAATACGTATAAAAAAATGAATACAAAATACACATAAAAATCGTATCAAAATAAATAAACAAAATACCAGTAAAAGAATGTGTATTTGTATAAATATAAATATACAAAATACACATAAAAGCTCGTAAATTTGTATAAAACTATATACAAAAATACACAGAACAAATACACATTCTTTTATTGGTATTTTGTTTATTTATTTTGTTTCGAATTTATATTATTTTATGTGTATTTTGTTTACATTTTTTTATACGTATTTACCTAATTTTATGTGTATTTTGTATATATATTTTTATAGAAATCTACGTTATTTTATGTGCATTCGTATATATATTTTGAAACAAATTTACAATTTTTTATATGTATTTTTGCATATCTCTTTCAACAGAAGTTTACCTTATTGTATGTGCATTTTGTATATTTATTTCAATACAAATTTAAATATTTTATGTGTATTTTGGTATATATTTTTTATAAGAAATGCGCTATTTGATGGGAATTTTGCATCTTTATTTTCATACAAATTTACATTATTTTATTGATATTCTGTGTATTTATTTTGATACGATTTTACATTATTCTATTTGTTTTTTGTATATATATTTTTTTATACATATTTACATTATTTAATGTGTATCTTGCATATATATTACATACAAATTTATTATCTATTATTCATTTTCATACAAATACACATTCTTTTCATGATATTTTGTTTATTTATTTTGTCACGAGTTTACATTACTTAATATGTATTTTATATATATATTTTTATTCGTAATTACATAATTTCATGTGTATTTTGTATATATATTTCTATAGAAATCTACGTTATTTTATGTGTATTCGTATATATATTTTGAAACAAATTTACACTGTTTTATTTGTATTTTGCGTTTTTTTTCAATACAAATTTACCTTATTGTATGTGTGCATTTTGTATATTAATTTTAATACAAATTTAAATATTCTATGTGTATTTTTGTATATGTATTTTTTTTTTAAAAATATGCTTTATCTTATGGGTATTTTGCATCTTTATTTTCATACAAATTTAAATTATTTTATTGATATTCTCTGTACCTATTTTGATACGATGTTACATTATTCTATGTATAACAAAAATAAATACAGAATACACAAAAATAGATATGCAAAATACATATAAACAATGTAAATTTGTTTCAAAATATATATACGAATACACATGAAATAAGGTAGATTTCTATAAAAATATATATACAAAATACACATAAAATTAAGTAAATACGTATAAAAAATGTATACAAAATACACATAAAATAATGTAAATTAGTATCAAAATAAATAAACAAAATACCAATAAAAGAATGTGTATTTGTATAAATATATATATACAAAATACACATTAAATAATATAAATTTGTTTAAAACTATACAAAATACACATGAAATGATGTAAATACGTATAAAAATATATTTACAAAATACACATTAAATAATGTAAATTCTCGTCAAAATAAATAAACAAAATATCAATAAAAGAATGTGTATTTGTATGAAAATAGATATACAAAATACACATAAAATAACCTAAATTTGTATCAAACTATATACAAAAATACACAAAAATATTTTAAATTTGTATGAAAATAAATATACTAAATACACATAAAATTAGGTAAGTTTGTATTGAAATACATACACAAAATACACATAAAATAATGTAAACTTGAATGAAAATACATAAACAAATACACTTAAAATAACGTAAATTTGTATAAAAAAAATATGTACAAAATACAAATAGAATAATGTAAAATCGTATCAAAATAAATACTTAGAATATTAATAAAATAATGTAAATTTGTATGAAAATAAAGAAGCAAAATATCCATAAAATAATGCGTTTTTTTTATTTATAAAAATATATATACCAAAATATTAAATTTGTATTAAAATAAATATACAAAAAACACATACAATAAGGTAAATTTGTATTGAAATAGATATGCAAAATACATATAAAACAATGTAAATTTGTTTCAAAATATATATACGAATACACATAAAATGAAGTAAATACGTATAAAAAAATGTATACAAAAAACATATAAAATAATGTAAATTCGTAACAAAATAAATAAACAAAATACCAATAAAAGAATGTGTATTTGAATAAATATAAATATACAAAATACACATAAAATAACGTAAATTTATATAAAACTATATACAAAAATACACAGAAGTAATTAAATTTGTATGAAAATATATACAAAATACACACAAAATAAGCTAAATTTGAATTGAAATATATATACAAAATACATGAAATAAAGTAAATTTGTATCAAAATATTTATACAAATACACATATAATAACGTAAATTTGTATGAAAATATATAAACAAAATACACATTAAATAATGTAAATACGTATAAAAAATATGTACAAAATACATATATAATCATGTAATTCGTATCAAAATAAATAAACAAAATACCAATAAAATAATATAAATTTGTATGAGTAAACGTGTATGTTGCATATTTTTTCAATACAAATTTACCTTATTATATACGCATTTTGTATATTAATTTTAATACAAATTTAATTATTCGATGTGTATTTTTGTATCTGTATTTTTATAAACATATGCTTTATTTTTGGGGTATTTTGCATCTTTATTTTCATTCAAATTTACATTATTGTATTGATATTCTGCTCATTCATTTTGACACGAATTGACATTATTCTATGTGTATTTTGTATATAGTTTTCATAGAAATTTACGTTATTTTATGTGTATTTGTTTGTATATTTTGACACAAATTTACAATATTTTATTGGTATTTTGTATATACATTTCAAAAGAAATTTACCTAGTTTTATGTGTATTTTGTATATCTATTTTCATACAAACTCAAATTATTTCTATGTATTTTTGTATATATTTTAATACAAATTTTAGTTATGTTATGTGTATTTTGTAAATTTATTTTCATTCAAATATATATTATTTTATTGGTGTTTTGTTGTTTTATATTGATACGAATTTACATTATTTTATATGTAATTTGGGTATATATTTTTATACGCTTTTACATTATTTAATATTTATTTTGAATATATTTTTATACAAATTCATGGTATTTTATGTGTATTTGTATATATATTTTTATAAATTTACATTATTTTATGTGTATTTTGTACATATATTTTTTTACAAATCTACCTTATTTTATGTTTATTTTGTATGTGAATTTTGTATATTTATATTTATCCAAATACACATTCTTTTATTGGTATTTTGTTTATTTATTTTAATTCGAATTTACATTATTTTATGTGTATTTTGTATACACTTTTTTTACGTATTTACATAATTTTATGTGTATTTTGTATATATATTTATAGAAATCTACGTTTTATATTTGTATTCGTATATATATTTTGAAACTAATTTACATTGTTTTATATGTATTTTGCATATCTCTTTCAATACAAATTTACATTATTGTATGTGCATTTTGTATATTTATTTCAATGCAAATTTAAATATTTTATGTGTTTCGTATATATATTTTTATAAGATTACGAAAATTTCAATAAAATATATACAAAAAACAAAAAATAAATTTCAATTTGTATGAAAATAGATATACAAAATACACATATAATTAGCTAAATTTGTATTTAAATACATGTACAAAATACATAAAATAATGTAAATTTGTATGAAATGAAAACAAACTCACATAAAATTCGCGTCAAATTAAATAAACAAAATATCAATAAAAGAATGTGTATTTTTATGAAAATAGATATACAAAATACACATAAAATAACCTAAATTTGTATCAGACTATATACAAAAATAAACAAAAATATTTTAATTTTGTATGAAAATAAATATACAAAATACACATAAAAATAGGTAAATTTGTTTTGAAATACATTCACAAAATACACATAAAATAATGTAAATTTGAATGAAAATACATAAACAAATACACTTAAAATAACGTAAATTTGTATAAAAAAATATGTACAAAACACAAATAGAATAATGTAAAATCGTATCAAAATAAATACACAGAATATTAATAAAATAATGTAAATTTGTATGAAAATAAATAGGCAAAATACCCATAAAATAACACATTTTTTTTTTTAAATATATATAACAAAATACACATAAAATATTTGAATTTGTATTAAAATAAATATACAAAAGCACATACAATAAGGTAAATTTTTATTGAAATAGATATACGAATACACATAAAATAACGTAGATTTCTATAAAATATATATACAAAATACACATAAAATTAAGTAAATACGTATAAAAAAATGTAAACAAAATACACATATAATAATGTATATTCGAATGAAAATAAATAAACAAAATACCAATAAAAGAATGTGTATTTGTATAAATATAAATATACAAAATACACATAAAATAACGTAAATTTATATAAAACTATATACAAAAATACTCAGAAGTAATTAAATTTGTATGAAAATATATACAAAATACACACAAAATAAGCTAAATTTGAATTGAAATATATATACAAAATACATGAAATAAAGTAAATTTGTATCAAAATATTTATACAAATACAAATACATATATATTTGTATGAAAACATATAAAGAAAATACACATTAAATAATGTAAATACGTATAAAGAAATATGTACAAAATACACATATAATCATGTAATTCGTATCAAAATAAATAAACAAAATACCAATAAAAGAATATAAATTTGTATGAGTAAACGTGTATGTTGCATATTTTTTCAATACAAATTTACCTTATTATATACGCATTTTGTATATTAATTTTAATATATGTGTATTTGAATATATATTTTGATAGAAATTTACATTATTTTATGTATTTTCTATATTTATTTCAATTCAAATTTAGCTTATTTTATGTGTCTTTTGTATATCTATTTTCATACAAATTTAATTATTTTTGTTTATTTTTGTATATAGTTTTATACAATTTTACGTTATTTTATGTGTATTTTGTATATTTATATTTATACAAGTAAACATTCTTTTATTGGCATTTAGTTGATTTATTTTGATACGAATTTATATTATTTTATGTGTATTTTGTATACATTTTCTTATTCGTATTTACTTCATTTTATGTGTATTTTGTATATATATTTTTATAGAAATCTACGTTATTTTATGTGTATTCGTATATATATTTTGAAACAAATTTACATTGTTTTATGTGTATTTTGCATATCTATTTCAATACAAATTTACCTTATTGTATGTGTTTTTTGTATATTTATTTCAATACAAATTTAAATATTTTATGTGTATTTTGGTATATATATTTTTATAAGAAATGCGCTATTTTATGGGAATTTTGAATCTTTATTTTCATACAAATTTACATTATTTTATTAATATTCGGTGTATTTATTTTGATACGAATTTACATTATTCTATTTGTTTTTTGTATATACTTTTTTATACATATTTGCATTATTTAATGAGTATCTTGCATATATATTTTATACAAATTTATTATCTATTATCTATTTTTATACAAATACACATTCTTTACATGATATTTTGGTTATTTATTTTGACACGAATTTACATTATTTGATATGTATTTTGTATATATATTTTTATACGTATTTACATAATTTCATATGTATTTTGTATATATATTTCTATAGAAATCTACTTTATTTTATGTGTATTCGTATATATATTTTGAAACAAATTTACATTTTTTTATATGTATTTTTGTATATCTCCTTCAATACAAATTTACCTTATTGTATGTGCATTTTGTATATTTATTTCAATGCAAATTTAAATATTTTATGTGTATTTTGGTATATATATTTTTATAAGAAATGCGCTATTTTATGGGAATTTTGCATCTTTATTTTCATACAAATTTACATTATTTTATTAATATTCGGTGTATTTATTTTGATACGATGTTACATTATTCTATTTGTTTTTTGTATATACTTTTTTTATACATATTTACATTATTCTATTTGTTTTTTGTATATACTTTTTTATACATATTTACATTATTTAATGAGTATCTTGCATATATATTTTATACAAATTTATTATCTATTATCTATTTTTATACAAATACACATTCTTTACATGATATTTTGGTTATTTATTTTGACACGAATTTACATTATTTGATATGTATTTTGTATATATATTTTTATACGTATTTACATAATTTCATATGTATTTTGTATATATATTTCTATAGAAATCTACTTTATTTTATGTGTATTCGTATATATATTTTGAAACAAATTTACATTGTTTTATATGTATTTTGAATATCTCTTTCAATACAAATTTACCTTACTGTATATGCATTTTGTATATTTATTTCAATACAAATTTAAATATTTTATGTGTATTTTGGTAAATATATTTTTATAAATGCGAAAATTTTTGGGAATTTTGCATCTTTATTTTCATACAAATCTACATTATTTTATTGATATTCTGTGTATTTATTTTGATACGATTTTACATTATTCTTTTTGTTTTTGGTATATATTTTTTATACACATTTACATTATTTAATGTGTATCTTGCATATATATTTTATACAAATTTACGTTATTTTAAGTGTATTTGTTTATATATTTTCATTCAAATTTACATTATTTGATGTGTATTTTGTATTTGTATTTCAATACAAATTTACCTAATTTATGTGTATTTTTATATTTCTTTTCAAACAAATTTAAATTATTTTGTGTATTTTTATATAGTTTTATACAAATTTAGGTTATTTTATGTACGCATTTAAATTATTTAGTGTGTTTTGTATACATATTTTTTGCAAATTTACTTTATTTTATGTGCATTTTGTACATATATTTTATAGAAATTTGCGTTATTTGTATATGTTTTCTCACAAATTTACATTATTTTATTGCTATTTTGTTTATTTATTTTGATACGAATTACATGATTATATGTGTATTTTGTACATATTTTTATACGTATTTACATTACTTAATGTGTATTTTGTTTATATATTTTAAACAAATCTACGTTATTATATGTATTTGTATAAATATTTTGATACAGATCTACATTATTTTATGTATTTTGTATGTACATTTCAAATCAAATTTAGCTCATTTTTGCTGTATTTTGTATATATATTTTCATACAAATTTAATTACTTCTGTGTATTTTTGTATATAGTTTTATACAAATTTACGATATTGTATGTGTATTATGTATATATTTATACAAATACATTCTTTACTGGTATTTTGTTTATTTATTTTGATACGATTTTTATGTATTTTTGTATTCATTTTATTATACGTATTTACTTCATTTTATGTGTATATATTTTTATAGAAATCTACGTTATTTTATGTGTATTCGTATATATATTTTGAAACAAATTTACATTGTTTTATATGTATTTTGCATATCTATTTCAATACAAATTTACCTTATAGTATGTGCATTTTTTATATTTATTTTAATACAAATTTTAATATTTTATGTATATTTAGGTATATATTTTTATAAAAAATGCGTTATTTTAGGGCTATTTTGCATCTTTATTTTCATTCAAATTTACATTACTTTATTAATATTCTGTGTATTTATTGTTGATACGATTTTACATTATTCTAGTTGTGTTTTGTATATATTTTTTTATACATATTTACATTATTTAATGTGTATTTTGTATATATATTTGATACAAATTTACGTTATTTTAAGTGTACATGTTTATATATTTTCATTCAAATTTCCATTATTTTATATGTATTTTGTATATGTATTTCAATACAAATTTACCTAATTTTATGTGTATTTTGTATATTTATTTTCATACAAATTTAAATTATTTTGTGTGTTTTTGTATATAGTTTTATACAAACTTAGGTTATTTTATGAGTATTTTGTATATCTATTTTCATACAAATACACATTCTTTTATTGATATTTTGTTTATTTATTTTGACGAGAATTTAAATTATTTAATGTGTATTTTGTATATATATATTTTTATACGTATTTACATCACTTCATGTTTATTTTGTATATATATTTCTATAGAAATCTCCGTTATTTTATGTGTATTCGTATATATATTTTGAAACAAATTTACACTTTTATGTGCATTTTGTATAATTTTTCAATACAAATTTACCTTATTGTACGTGCATTTTGTATATTAATTTTAATACACATTTAATTATTCTATGTGTTTTTTTGTATATGTATTTTTAAAAAAATATGCTTTATTTTATGGGTATTTTGCATCTTTATTTTCATACAAAATTACACTATTTTATTGATATTCTGTGTATTTATTTTGATACGATTTTACATTATTCTATGTATATTTTGTATATCTATTTTATACAAATGTACGTTATTTTATGTGAATTTGTTTTCATTTCATACAAATTTAAATTATTTTATGTGTATTTTGTACATGTATTTAAATACAAATTTAACTAATTATATGTGTATTTTGTATATCTATTTTCATACAAATTGAAATTTATTTTTTTGTTTTTTTGTATATATTTTTATTCAAATTTTCGTAATTTTATGTGTATTTTGTATATTTATTTTCCTACAAATATACGTTCTTTTCTCGGAATTTTGTTTATTTATTTTGATACGAATTTTATTTTTTTTAGGTGTTTTTGATATATATATTTTTATACTTATTTACATAATTTTATATGTATTTTGAATATATATTATCATAGAAATTTACTCTATATGTTTATACAAAAAACCACAAAAATAATTTAAATTTGTATGAAAATAAATATACAAAATACACATAAAATTAGGTGAGTTTGTATTTAAATACATATACAAAATACACTTAAAATAATGTAAATTTGAAGGAAATTATATAAACAAATACACTTAAAATAACGTTAATTTGTATAAAATATATATAAAAAATACACATTAAACAATGAAAATATGTATAAAAAAATATATACCAAACACAAATAGTATAATATAAAATCGTATCAAAATATATACACAGAATATTAATAATATAATGTACATTTGTATGAAAACTAAGATGCAAAATACCTATAAAATAACGCATTTTTTATAAAATTATATATACCAAAATACACATAAAATATTTGAATTTGTATTAAAATAAATATACAAAATGCAAATACAATAAGGTAAATTTAAATTTTAAACATATTTGTGTATTTTTGTATATAGTTTGATACAAATTTAGGTTATTTTATGTATATCTATTTTCATACAAATACACATTCTTTTATTGATATTTTGTTTATTTATTTTGACGCGAATTTACATTATTTAATGTGTATTTTGTATATATTTTTATACGTATTTACATCATTTCATGTGTATTTTGTATAGTTTTAAACAAATTTATATTATTTAATGTGTATTTTGTATATATATTTATACAAATACACATTCTTTTATTGGTATTTTGTTTATTTATTTTGATACTAATTTACATTATTTTATGTGTATCTTGTATACATTTTTTATACGTATTTACTTAATTTTATGTGTATTTTGTATATATATTTTTATAGAAATCTACCTTATTTCATGTGTATTCGTATATATATTTTGAAACAAATTTACATTGTTAATATGTATTTTGCATATCTATTTTTGTGTATTCTGTATTTATTTTTGTTATACATAGAATAATGTAAAATCGTATCAAAATAAGTACACAGAATATCAATAAAATAATTTAAATTTGTATGAAAATAAAGATGCAAAATACCCATAAGATAAAGCATTTTTTTTTTAAAAATACATATACAAAAATGCACATAGAATAATTAAATTTGTATTAAAATTAATATACAAAATGCACACATACAATAAGGTAGATTTGTATTGAAAAAAAACGCAAAATACAAATAAAACATTGTAAATTTGTTTCAAAATATATATACGAATACACATAAAATAACGTTGATTTCTATAGAAATATATATACAAAATACACATGAAATTATGTAAATACGTATAAATAAATATATATATATATATATATATATATATATATATATATATATATATATATATATATATATATATATATATATATATATATATATATATATATATATATATATATATATATATATATATATATATATATATATATATATATATATATATATATATGTAAATTCGTGTCAAAATAAATAAACAAAATATCTTGAAAAGAATGTGTATTTGTATGAAAATAAATAATAGATAGTAAATTTGTATGAAATATTTATACAAGATATACATTAAATAATGTAAATATGTATAAAAAATATATATACAAAAACAAATAGAATAATGTAAGATCGTATCAAAAATAAATACACTGAATATTAATAAAATAATGTAAATTTGTTTGAAAATAAAGATGCAAAATTCCTATCAAACAGCGCATTTCTTATAAAAATATATATACCAAAATATACATAAAATATTCAAATTTGTATTGAAATAAATATACAAAATGCACATACAATAAGGTAAACTTCTATTGAAAGAGATATGCAAAAATACATATAAAACAATGTAAATTTGTTTCAAAATATATATACGAATACACATAAAATAACGTAGATATCTATAAAAATAATTATACAAAATACACATAAAATGAGGTATATACGTATAAAAATATTGTAAACAAAATTATCATAAAATAATTTAAATTATATAAAAAATAAATAAACAAAATAACAATAAAATAATTTTTATTTGTATAATGATAATTGTAAAAAATACAAATACATAATAAACATAAAATAAGGTAAATTTTTAAGGAAATATATGTACAAAATACACATAAAATAATGTAAATTTATATGAAAATATATACAAATGCACATAAAATACCATGAATTTGTATAAATTTATATATTCAAAATAAATATTAAATAATGTAAATGCGTATAAAATATATATAAAAGTACATATAAAATAATGTAAATTCGTATCAATATAAATCAACAAAATACCAATAACATAATATATATTTGAATGAAAATAGATTTACAAAATACACATAACATAACTAAAATTTGTATTGAAATATACTCAAAAATACATAAAAATAGTTTAAGTTTGTATGAAAATAGATATTCAAAATACACATAAAACTAGGTAAATTTCTTTTGAAATATATATACAAAATACCCATAAAATATTGTAAACTTGAGTCAAAATATATAAACAAATACACATAAAATAACGTAAATTTGTTTGAAAAATATATACAAAATACACATAGAATAATGTCAAATCGTATCAAAATGAATGAGCAGAATATCAATAAAATAACGTAAATTTGTATGAAAATAAAGATGCAAAATACCCATAAAATAAAGCATATTTTTATAAACATACATATACAAAAATACACATAGAATAATTAAATTTGTATTAAAATTAAAATACAAAATGCATATACAATAAGGTAAATTTGTATTGAAAAAATATGCAAAATACACATAAAATTGTAAATTTGTTTAAAAATCTATATACGAATACACATAATATAACGTAGATTTCTATAAAAATATATATACAAAATACACATGAAATGATGTAAATAGGTATAAAAATATATATACAAAATACACATTAAATAATTTGAATTCTCGTCAAAATAAATAAACAAAATATCAATAAAAGAAAATGTATTTACATGAAAATAGATATACAAAATACTCATAAAATAACCTAAGTTTGTATAAAACTATATACAAAAATACACAAAAATAATTTAAATTTGAATGAAAATAAATATACAAAATACACATAAAATTATTTTGTATATCTATTTTATACAAATGTACGTTATTTTAAGTGAATTTGTTTTCATTTCATACAAATTTACATTATTTTATGTGTATTTTGTACATGTAATTAAATACAAATTTAACTAATTATAGTTGTATTTTGTATATCTATTTTCATACAAATTGAAATTTATTTTTTTGTTTTTTTGTATATATTTTTATTCAAATTTTCGTAATCTTATAAAAATATATATACCAAAATACACATAAAATTTTTAAATTTGCATTGAAATAAATATACAAAATGCACATACAATAAGGTAAATTTGTATTGAAAGAGATATGCAAAAATACATATAAAACAATGTAAATTTGTTTCAAAATATATATACGAATACAAATAAAAAAACGTAGATTTCTATAAATATATATATACAAAATACACATAAAATTAAGTAAATACGTATAAAAAAATGTATACAAAATACACATAAAATAATGTAAATTCGAATTAAAATAAATAAACAAAATACCAATAAAAGAATGTGTATTTGGATAAATATAAATATACAAAATACACATACAAAATAAACATAAAATAAGGTAGATTTGTAATAAAATATATGTACAAAATACACATAAAATAATGTAAATTTATATGAAAATATATATACAAATACACATAAAATACCATGAATTTGTATAAAAATATATATTCAAAATAAATATTAAATAATGGAAAAGCGCAAAAAAATATATATACAAAGTACATATAAAATAATGTAAATTCGTATCAATATAAATCAACAAAACACCAATAAAATAATATATATTTGAATGAAAATAAATTTACAAAATACACATAACATAACTAAAATTTGTATTAAAATATATACAAAAATACATAGAAATAATTTGAGTTTGTATGAAAATAGATATACAAAATACACATAAAACTAGGTAATTTTCTTTTGAAATGTATATACAAAATAGCCATAAAATATTGTAAATTTGTGTCAAAATATATAAACAAATACACATAAAATAACGTAAATTTGTATGAAAAATATATACAAAATACACATAGAATAATGTCAATTCCTATCAAAATGAATGAGCAGAATATCAATAAAATAATGTAAATTTGTATGAAAATAAAGATGCAAAATACCCAAAAAATAAAGAATATGTTTATAAAAATACAGATACAAAAATACACATCGAATAATTAAATTTGTATTAAAATTAATATACAAAATGCGTATATAATAAGGTAAATTTGTATTGAAAAAATATGCAACGTACACGTTTACTCATACAAATTTATATTATTTTATTGGTATTTTGTTTATTTATTTTGATACGAATTACATGATTATATGTATTTTGTACATATTTTTTTATACGTATTTACATTATTTAATGTGTATTTTGTTTATATATTTTCATACAAATTTACGTTATTATATGTGTATTTGTATCAATATTTTGATACAAATTTACTTTATTTCAAATATTTTGTATATATATTTCAATTCAAATTTAACTTATTTCGTGTGTATTTTGTATATATTTTCATACAAATTTAATTACTTCTGTGTATTTTTGTATATACTTTTATATAAATTTACGCTATTTTATGTGTATTTTGTATATTTATATTCATACAAATACACATTCTTTTATTGGTATTTTGTTTATTTATTTTGATACGAATTTACATTATTTTATGTGTATTTTGTATACATTTTTTTATACGTATTTACTTCATTTTATGTGTATTTTGTATATATATTTTTATAGAAATCTACGTTATTTTATGTGTATTCGTATATATATTTTGAAACAAATTTACATTGTTTTATATGTATTTTGCATATCTATTTCAATACAAATTTAATTTTTTGATGTGTATTTTGGTATATATATTTTTATAAATAAAAAAAATGCGTTATTTTATGGGTATTTTGCTTCTTTATTTTCATACAAATTTACATTATTTTATTAATATTCTGTGTATTTACTTTGATACGATTTTACATTATTCTATTTGTGTTTTGTACATATTTTTTTATACAAATTTACGTTATTTTAAGTGTATTTGTTTATGTATTTTCATTCAAATTTACATTATTTTATGTGTATTTTGTGTATGTATTTCAATACAAATTTACCTAATTTTATGTGTATTTTGTACATTTATTTTCATACAAATTTAAAAAAATTTTTTTTTTGTATATAGTTTAATACAAATTTAGGTTATTTTATGTGTATTTTGTATATCTATTTTCATACAAATACACATTCTTTTATTGATATTTTATTTATTTATTTTGACGCGAATTTACATTATTTAATGTGTATTTTGTATATATATATTTATACGTATTTACATCATTTCATGTGTATTTTGTATAGTTTTAAACAAATTTATATTATTTAATGTGTATATTGTATATATATATATATATATATATATATATATATATATATATATAGATATATATATATATATCTATATATATATATATATATATATATATATATATATATATATATATATATATATATATATATATATGTATATTTTGCATATATATTTTTATAGAAATCTACCTTATTTCATGTGTATTCGTATATATATTTTGAAACAAATTTACATTGTTTATATGTATTTTGCATATCTATTTTTGTGTATTCTGTATTTATTTTTGTTATACATAGAATAATGTAAAATCGTATCAAAATAGGTACACAGAATATCAATAAAATAGTTTAAATTTGTATGAAAATAAAGATGCAAAATACCCATAAGATAAAGCATTTTTTTTTTAAATACATATACAAAAATACACATAGAATAATTAAATTTGTATTAAAATTAATATACAAAATGCACACATACAATAAGGTAAATTTGTATTGAAAAAAAAAAGAAAAATACAAATAAAACAGTGTAAATTTGTTTCAAAATATATATACGAATACACATAAAATAACGTAGATTTCTATAGAAATATATATACAAAATACACATGAAATTATGTAAATACGTATAAAAATATATATATAAAATACATATTAAGTAATGTAAATTCGTGACAAAATAAATAAACAAAATATCATGAAAAGAATGTGTATTTGTATGAAAATAAATAATAGATAATAAATTTGTATGTAAAATATATGCAAGATACACATTAAAGAATGTAAATATGTATAAAAAAAATATATACAAAAAACAAATAGAATAATGTAAAATCGTATCAAAATAAATACACCGAATATTAATAAAATAATGTAAATTTGTATAAAAATAAAGATGCAAAATTCCCATCAAATAGCGCATTTCTTATAAAAATATATATACCAAAATACACATAAAATATTTAAATTTGTAATGAAATAAATATACAAAATGCACATACAATAAGGTAAACTTCTGTTGAAAGAGATATGCAAAAATACATATAAAAAATTGTAAATTTGTCTCAAAATATATATACGAATACACATAAAATAACGTAGATTTCTATAAAAATATATATACAAAATACACATAAAATTAGGTAAATACATATAAAAAAATGTAAACAAAATACACATAAAATAATATAAATTCGAAACAAAATAAATAAACAAAATACCAATAAAAGAATGTGTATTTGTTCTGTGTATTTTTGTATATAGTTTTGTACAAATTTACGATACAAATACAAATACAAATATACACAATAAATAATTTAAAATTGAATGAAATAAATATACAAAATAAACATAAAATAAGGTAAATTTGTAATAAAATATATGTAAGAATACACATGAAATAATATAAATTTGTATGAAAATATATACAAATACACATAAAATAGCATAAATTTGTATAAAATTTGTTTCAAAATATATACGAATACACACAATAAAATAACGTAAATTTTTATGAAAATGTATATATAAAATACACATAAAATAATTTAAATACGTAGAAAAATATATATACAAAATACACATAAAATAATGTCAATTCGTAAAAAATTAAATACACGAAATTCCAATAAAAGAATGAATATTTGTAGGAAAATATACATACAAAAAACAAATAAAATAACTAAAATTTGTATAAAAATATATACAAAAATACACAAAAATAATTTAAGTTTGTTTGAAAATAGATATGCAAAATACACATGAAGTTAGGCCAATTTGTATTTTGTATATCTATTTTTATACGTATTTACTTAATTTATGTGTATTTTGTATATATATTTTTATAGAAATCTACGTTATTTTATGTGTATTCGTATATATATTTTGAAACAAATTTACATTGTTTTATATGTATTTTTGCATATCTCTTTAAATACAAGTTTACCTTATTGTATGTGCATTTTGTATATTTACTTCAATACAAATTTAAATATTTTATGTGTATTTTGGTATATATATTTTTATAAGAAATGCGCTATTTGATGGGATTTTGCATCTTTATTTTCATACAAATTTACATTATTTTATTAATATTCGGTGTATTTATTTTGATACGATTTCACATTATTCTATTTGTTTTTTGTATATATTTTTTTATACATATTTACATTATTTAATGTGTATCTTGCATATATATTTCATACAAATTTATTATCTATTATTTATTTTCATACAAATACACATTCTTTTCATGATATTTTGTTTATTTATTTTGACACGAATTTACCTAGATATGTATTTTGTATATATATTTTTATACGTATTTACATAATTTCATGTGTATTTTGTATATATATTTCTATAGAAATCTACGTTATTTTATGTGTATTCGTATATATATTTTGAAACAAATTTACTTTGTTTTATATGTATTTTTGAATATCTCTTTCAATACATATTTACCTTACTGTATATGCATTTTGTATATTTATTTCAATACAAATTTAAATATTTTATGTGTATTTTGGTATATATATTTTTAGAAAAAATGCACTATTTTATGGGAATTTTGCATCTTTCTTTTCATACAAATTTACATTATTTTATTGATATTCTGTGTATTTATATTGATAGGATTTTACATTATTATATTCCTTTTTGTATATATTTTTTTATACACATTTACATTATTTAATGTGTATCTTGCATATATATTTTATACAAATTTACGTTATTTTAAGTGTATTTGTTTATATATTTTCATTCAAATTTACATTATTCTATGTGTATTTTGTATATGTATTTCAATACAAATTTACCTAATTTTATGTATTTTGTATATTTCTTTTCATACAAATTTTAAATTTTTTTGTGTATTTTTGTATATAGTTTTATACAAATTTAGGTTATTTTATGTACGCATTTACTTTATTTAATGTGTCTTTGTATATATATTTTTATGCAAATTTACTTTATTTTATGTGCATTTTTGTACATATATTTTTTTAGAAATTTGCGTTAATTTATGTGTATTTGTATATGTTTTCTCATACAAATTTACATTATTTTATTGCTATTTTGTTTATTTATTTTGATACGAATGAAAATAGATATACAAAATATACATAAAATAAACTAAATTTGTATTGAAATATATATACAAAACACATAAAATAATGTAAATTTGTATCAAAATATTTTAACAGATGCGCATAAAATAACGTAAATTTGTTTTAAAATATACAAAATATACATTAAATAATGTAAATATGTATAAAAAAATATATACAAAACACAAACAGAATAATGTAAAATCGTATCAAAATAAATACACAGAATATTAATAAAACAATGTAAATTTGTATGAAAATAAAGATGCAAAATACCCATTAAATAACGCATTTTTTATAAAAATATATATACCAAAATACACATGAAAAATTAATTTGTATTAAAATAAATATACAAAATACACATACAATAAGGTAAATCTGTATTGAAATAGATATGCAAAATACATATAAAACAATGTAAATTTGTTTCAAAATATATATACGAATACACTTAAAATAACATAGATTTGTATAAAAATATATACAAAATACACATAAAATGAAGTAAATACGTATAAGAAAATGTATACAAAATACACATAAAATAATGTAAATTCGTTTCAAAATAAATAAACAAAATACCAATAAAAGAATGTGTATTTGTATAAATATAAATATACAAAATACACTTAAAATAACGTAAATTTGTATAAAACTATTTACAAAAATACACAGAAGTTATTAAATTCGTATGAAAATAGATATACAAAATACAGATAAAATAAGCTAAATTTGAATTGAAATGTATATACAAAATACATAAAATAATGTAAATTTGTATCAAAATATTTATAAAAATACATATAATAACGTAAATTTGTTTAAAAATATATAAACAAAATACACATTAAGTAATGTAAATACGTATAAAAAATATGTACAAAATACACATATAATCATGTAATTCGTATCAAACTAAATAAACAACATATCAATAAAATAATGTAAATTTGTATGAGAAAACATATACAAATACATATAAAATAACGCTAATTTCCATAAAATATGTCGAACGTAAAATAAAGTAACTTTGGATAAAAATATATATACAAAACACACATTAAATAATGTAAATGCGTACATAAAATAACCTAAATTTGTATAAAACTATATACAAAATACACAAAAATAATTTAAATTTGTATGAAAAGAAATATACAAAATACACATAAAATTAGGTTAATTTGTATTGAAATACATATACAAAATACATATAAAATAATGTAAATTTGAAAGAAAATATATAAACAAATACACATATACGTAAATTTCTATGAAATATATTTTCAAAATACACATTAAATAATGTAAATATGTATAAAAAAATATATACAAAACACAAATAGTATAATGTAAAATCGTATCAAATATATACACAGAATATTAATAAAATAATGTAAATTTGTATGAAAATTAATATGCAAAATACCTATAAAATAACGCATTTTTTATAAAATTATTGATACCAAAATACACATAAAATATTTGAATTTGTATTAAAATAAATATACAAAATGCACATACAATAAGGTAAATTTGTATTGAAATAGATATGCAAAATACATATAAAATAATGTAAATTTGTTTCAAAATATATATACGAATACACATAAAATAACGTAGATTTCTATAAAAATACATATACAAAAAACACATAATATTAAGTAAATACGTATAAAAAAATGTATACAAAATACACATAAAATAATGTAAATTCATATAAATGTAAATAAACAATATACCAATAAAAGAATGTGTATTTGTATAAATATAAATATACAAAATGCACATAAAATAACGTAAATTTATATAAAACTATATACATAAAATAACGCAAATTTCTATAAAAATATATGTACAAAAATGAACATAAAATAAATTTTCATAAAAATATATATACAAAACACACTTTAGATAATGTAAATGAGTATAAAAATATGTATACAAAATACCTATGAAATAATCTAAACTCGTATCGAATTAAATTAAGAAAATATCAATAAAATAATGTAATTTTGGATGAAAATATATATACAAAATACACATAAAATAACCTAAATACAAATACAAATATACACATAAAATAATTTAAAATTGAATGAAGTAAATATACAAAATAAACATAAAATAAGGTAAATTTGTAATGAAATATATGAAAAAAAACACATAAAATAATATAAATTTGTATGAAAATATATATACAAATACACATTAAATAACATGAATTTGTATAAAATTTGTATCAAAATATATACTTATACACACAATAAAATAACGTAATTTTTTTTATGAAAAAGTATATACAAAATACACATTAAATAATTTAAATACGTAGAAAAATATATATACAAAAAACACATAAAATAATGTAAATTTGTATGAAAATATATAAACAAATACACATAAAATAATGTAAATTTGGATAAAATATATATACAAAATGAACATTAAATAATGTAAATATGTATAAAAAAAATATACAAAATACACATAGAATAATGTTAAATCGTATCAAAATAAATAAAGAGAATATCAATAAAATAATGTAAATTTGTATGAAAATAAAGATGCAAAATATCCATATAATAACGCATATTTGCATAAAAATATATATACAAAAATACATATAAAATAGTTAAATTTGTATTAAAATAAATATACAAAATGCACGTACAATAAAGTAAATTGGTATTGAAATAGATATGCAAAATACACATCAATAATGTAAATTTGTATCAAAATATATATACGAATATTCATAAAATAGAGTAAATTTCTATAAAAATATACATACAAAATAGATATACAAAATACACATATAACTAGTTAAATTTGATTTTAAATACATGTACAAAAAACACATAAAATAATGTAGATTTGTATGAAATGAAAACAAATACATTTTATATAAAATATATAAACAAAATACACATAGAATAATGTAAAATCATATCAAAATAAATACACAGAATATCAATAAAATAATGTAAATTTTGTTTGAAAATAAAGATGCAAAATACCCATAAAATAAAGCATATTTTTATAAAAATACATATACAAAAATACACATAGATTAATCAAATTTGTATTAAAATTAATATACAAAATGCACATACAATAAGGTAAATTTGTATTGAAAAAATATGCAAAATACACATAAAACAATGTAAATTTGTCTCAAAATATATATACGAATACACATAAAATAACGCAGATTTCTATAGAAATATATATACAAAATACACTTGAAATAATGTAAATACGTAGAAAATATATATAAAAAATACACATTAAATAATATTAATTCGTGTCAAAATAAATAAACAAAATATCATGAAAAGAATGTGTATTTGTATGAAAATAGATATACAAAATACACATAAAATAACCTAAATTTGTATAAAACTATATACAAAAATACACAAAAATAATTTAAACTTGTATGAAAATAAATATACAAAAAACATATAAAATAGGTAAATTTGTATTGAAATACATATACAAAATACACATAAAATAATGTAAATTTGAATGAAAATATATAAACATATAGACTTAAAATAACGTAAATTTGTATCAAATATATATACAAAAAAAACATTAAATAATGTAAATATGTATAAAAAAATATATACAAAACACAAATAAAATAATGTAAAATCGTATCAAAATAAATACAGAAAATATTAATAAAATAATGTAAATTTGTATGAAAATTAAGATTCAAAATACCCATGTCATGTGTATTCGTATATATATTTTGAAACAAATTTACATTGTTTATATGTATTTTGCATATCTATTTTTGTGTATTCTGTATTTATTTTTGTTATACATAGAATAATGTAAAATCGTATCAAAATAAGTACACAGAATATGAATAAAATAATTTAAATTTGTATGAAAACAAAGATGCAAAATACCCATAAGATAAGCATATTTTTTTTAAAAATACATATACAAAAATACACATAGAATAATTATATTTGTATTAAAATTAATATACAAAATGCACACATACAATAAGGTAAATTTGTATTGAAAAAAAACGCAAAATACAAATAAAACATTGTAAATTTGTTTCAAAATATATATACGAATACACATAAAATAACGTAGATTTCTATAGAAATATATATACAAAATACACATGAAATTATGTAAATACGTATAAAAATATATATAAAATACATATTAAGTAATGTAAATTCGTGTCAAAATAAATAAACAAAATATCATGAAAAGAATGTGTATTTGTATGAAAATAAATAATAGATAATAAATTTGTATGAAATATATATGCAAGATATACATTAAATAATGTAAATATGTATAAAAAAATATATACAAAAAACAAATAGAATAATGTAAGATCGTATCAAAATAAATACACCGAATATTAATAAAATAATGTAAATTTGTATGAAAATAAAGATGCAAAATTCCCATCAAATAGCGCATTTCTTATAAAAATATATATACCAAAATACACATAAAATATTTAAATTTGTATTGAAATAAATATACAAAATGCACATACAATAAGGTAAACTTCTATTGAAAGAGATATGCAAAAATACATATAAAACAAAGTAAATTTGTTTCAAAATATATATACGAATACACATAAAATAACGTAGATTTCTATAAAAATATATATACAAAATACACATAAAATTAGGTAAATACGTATAAAAAAATGTAAACAAAATACATATAAAATAATATAAATTCGAAACAAAATAAATAAACAAAATACCAATAAAAGAATGTGTATTTGTATAAATATAAATGTACAAAATACACATACAAAATAAACATAAAATAAGGTAAATTTGTAATGAAATATATGTACAAAATACACATAAAATAATGTAAATTTATATGAAAATATATATACAAATACACATAAAATACCATGAATTATTATAAAATTATATATTCAAAATAAATATTAAATAATGTAAATGCGTAATAAAATATATATAAAAAGTACATATAAAATAATGTAAATTCTTATCAATATAAATCAACAAAATACCAATAAAATAATATATATTTGAATGAAAATAGATTTACAAAATATACATAACATAACTAAAATTTGTATTGAAATATATACAAAAATACATAAAAATAATTTGAGTTTGTATGAAAATAGATATTCAAAATACACATAAAACTAGGTAAATTTCTTTTGAAATATATATACAAAATACCCATAAAATATTGTAAATTTGTGTCAGAATATATAAACAAATACACATAAAATAACGTAAATTTGTTTGAAAAATATATACAAAATACACATAGAATAATGTCAAGTCGTATCAAAATAAATAAAGATGCAAAATACACATAAAATAAAGCATATTTTTATAAAAATACATATACAAAAATACACATGGAATAATTAAATTTGTATTAAAATTAATATACAAAATGCTATACAATATGGTAAATTTGTATTGAAAAAATATGCAAAATACACATAAAAGTGTAAATTTGTTTAAAAATCTATATACGAATACACATAATATAACGTAGATTTCTATAGAAATATATATACAAAATACACATGAAATGATGTAAATACGTATAAAAATATATATACAAAATACACATTAAATAATTTAAATTCTCGTCAAAATAAATAAACAAAATATCAATAAAAGAATGTGTATTTGTATGAAAATAGATATACAAAATACTCATAAAATAACCTAAGTTTGTATAAAACTATATACAAAAATACACAAAAATAATTTAAATTTGTATGAAAATATATATACAAAATACACATAAAATTATTTTGTATATCTATTTTATACAAATGTACGTTATTTTATGTGAATTTGTTTTCATTTCATACAAATTTACTTTATTTTATGTGTATTTTGTACATGTATTTAAATACAAATTTAACTAATTACATATTTTTATAAAAATACATATACAAAAATACACATAGATTAATCAAATTTGTATTAAAATTAATATACAAAATGCATATACAATAAGGTAAATATGTATTGAAAAAATATGCAAAATTAACATAAAACAATGTAAATTTGTTTCAAAATATATATTCGAATACACATAAAATAACGCAGATTTCTAAAGAAATATATATACAAAATACACTTGAAATAATGTAAATACGTATAAAAATATATATACAAAATACACATTAAATAATGTTAATTCGTGTCAAAATAAATAAACAAAATATCATGAAAAGAATGTGTATTTGTATGAAAATAGATATACAAAATACACATAAAATAACCTAAATTTGTATAAAACTATATACAAAAATACACAAAAATAATTTAAACTTGTATGAAAATAAATGAACAAAAAACATATAAAAATAGGTAAATTTGTATTGAAATACATATACAAAATACACATAAAATAATGTAAATTTGAATGAAAATATATAAACATATAGACTTAAAATAACGTAAATTTGTATCAAATATATATACAAAAAACATTAAATAATGTAAATATGTATAAAAAAATATATACAAAACACAAATAAAATAATGTAAAATCGTATCAAAATAAATACAGAAAATATTAATAAAATAATGTAAATATGTATGAAAATTAAGATGCAAAATACGCATAAAATAACGCATTTTTTATAAAAATATATACGAAAAAACATAAAATATTTGATTTTGTTTTAAAATAAATAGATATACAAAATACACATAATATAAGCTAAATTTGAATTGAAAGATATATACAAAATACATAAAATAATGTAAATTTGTATCAAAATACCTATACAAATACACATATAATAACGTAAATTTGTATAAAAATATATAAACAAAATACACATTAAATAATGTAAATACGTATAAAAAAATGTAAAAAATACACAAATAATCATGTAATTCGTATCAAAATAAATAGACAAAATACCAATAAAATAATGTAAATTTCTATGAGAAAACATATACAAAATACACATAAGTAACGCAAATATCAATAAAAATATATATAATATAATATATTTTTATACATATTTAAAATATTTAATGTATATTTTGTATATATATATTTTAACCAAATTTACGTGATTTTATATGTATTTGTTTATATATTTTCATACAAATTTACATTATTTTATGTGAGTTTTGTATATGTATTTCAATACAAATTTGCCTAACTTTATGTGTATTTTGCATATCTATTTTCAAACAAATTTAAATTATTTTTGTGTATTTTTGTATATATTTTTATACAAATTTTAGATATTTTATTTGTTTTTTGTATATATATTTTCTAAATATACATTCTTTTATTGGAATTTGTGTATTTTATTTTTACAATTTACATTATTTTATGTGTATTTTGTATATATATTTTTCTACGTATTTAAACTATTTTATGTGTATTTTATATATACATTTTCATAAAAATTTACGTTATTTTATTGTGTGTATTCGTATATATTTTGAAACATTTTATACAAATTCATGTTATTTTATGTGTATTTGCATATATATTTTCATACAAATTTATATTATTTTACATATATATTACATATATTTTATTACAAATTTACCTTATTTTATGTTTATTTTGTATATTTATTTCATTCAACTTTAAATTATTTAATGTGAATATTTGTATTTGTATTTAGGTTATTTTATGTGTGTTTTCTATATATATTTTCATCCAAAATTACATTATTTTATTGTTATTTTCTTAATTTAACTCGATACGAATTTAGATTATTTCATAGGTATTTTGAATACATATTTTTATACTCATTTACATTATCTAATGTGTGTTTAGTATATATTTTTTTATGCAAACTAATTTTATGTGCATTTTTGTACATATATTTTTATAGAAACTTAAAACGTTATTTTATGTGTATTTTGTATATGTTTTCTCATACAAATTTACATTATTTAATTAGTTTTTTGTTTATTTATTTTGATACGAATGACTTGATTATTGGTGTATTTTGTAAATATTTTTTTATACGTATTTACATTACTTAATGTGTATTTTGTTCATATATTTTTTTTACAAATTTACGTTATTATATGTGTATTTGTTAAAAATATTTTGAAACGAATTTACTTTATTTTATGTATTTTGTATATATATTTCAATTCAAATTTAGCTTATTTTGTGTGTATTTTGTATATCTATTTTCATGCAAATTTAATTACTTCTGTGTATTTTTGTATATAGTTTTATACAAATTTACGTTATTTTATGTGCATTTTGTATATTTATATTTATACAAATACACATTCTCTTATTGGTATTTTGTTTATTTATATTTATACGAATTTACATTATTTTATGTGTATTTTGTATACATTTTTTTATACGTATTTACTTCATTTTATGTGTATTTTGTATATATATTTTTATAGAAATCTACGTTATTATATGTGTATTCGTATATATATTTTGAAACAAATTTACATTGTTTTATATGTATTTTGCATATCTATTTCAATACAAATTTACCTAATTGTATGTGTTTTTTGTATATTTATTTTAATACAAATTTAATTTTTTGATGTGTATTTTGGTATATATATTTTTATAAATAAAAAAAATGCGTTATTTTATGGGTATTTTGCTTCTTTATTTTCATACAAATTTACATTATTTTATTAATATTCTGTGTATTAATTTCGATACGATTTTACATTATTCTATTTGTGTTTTGTACATATTTTTTTATACAAATTTACGTTATTTTAAGTGTATTTGTTTATGTATTTTCATTCAAAATTACATTATTTTATGTGTATTTTGTGTATGTATTTCAATACAAATTTACCTAATTTTATGTGTATTTTGTATATTTATTTTCATACAAATTTAAAATATTTTTGTGTATTTTTGTATATAGTTTGATACAAATTTAGGGTATTTTATGTGTAATTTGTATATCTATTTTCATAAAAATACACATTCTTTTATTGATATTTTGTTTATTTATTTTGACGCGAATTTTATGTGAATTTGTTTTCATTTTATACAAATTTACATTATTTTATGTGTATTTTGTACATGTATTTAAATGCAAATTTAACTAATTATATGTCTATTTTGTATATCTATTTTCATACAAATTGAAATTTATTTTTTTGTTTTTTTGTATATATTTTTATTCAAATTTTCGTAATCTTATAAAAATATATATACCAAAATACACATAAAATATTTAAATTTGCATTGAAATAAATATACAAAATGCATATACAATAAGGTAAATTTGTATTGAAAGAGATATGCAAAAATACATATAAAACAATGTAAATTTGTTTCAAAATATATATACGAATACAAATAAAAAAACGTAGATTTCTATAAAAATATATATAGAAAATACACTTAAAATTAAGTAAATACGTATAAAAAAATGTATACAAAATACACATAAAATAATGTAAATACGAATTAAAATAAATAAACAAAATACCAATAAAAGAATGTGTATTTGGATAAATATAAATATACAAAATACACATACAAAATAAACATAAAATAAGGTAGATTTGTAAAAAAATATATGTACAAAATACACATAAAATAATGTAAATTTATATAAAAATATATATACAAATACACATAAAATACCATGAATTTGTATAAAAATATATATTCAAAATAAATATTAAATAATGTAAAAGCGTATAAAAATATATATACAAATACAGATACAAAAATACACATCGAATAATTAAATTTGTATTAAAATTAATATACAAAATGCGTATATAATAAGGTAAATTTGTATTGAAAAAATATGCAACATACACGTTTACTCATTCAAATTTATATTATTTTATTGGTATTTTGTTTATTTATTTTGATACGAATTACATGATTATATATGTATTTTGTACATATTTTTTATACGTATTTACATTATTTAATGTGTATTTTGTTTATATATTTTCATACAAATTTACGTTATTATATGTGAATTTATATAAATATTTTCATACAAATTTACTTTATTTCATGTATTTTGTATATATATTTCAACTCAAATTTAGCTTATTTTGTGTGTATTTTGTATATATTTTCATACAAATTTAATTACTTCTGTGTATTTTTGTATAGTTTTATATAAATTTACGTTATTTTATGTGTGTTTTGTATATTTATATTTATACAAATACACATTCTTTTATTGGTATTTTGTTTATTTATTTTGATACGAATTTACATTATTTTATGTGTATTTTGTATACATTTTCTTATACGTATTTACTTCATTTTATGTGTATTTTGTATATATATTTTTATAGAAATCTACGTTATTTTATGTGTATTCGTATATATATTTTGAAACAAATTTACATTGTTTTCTATGTATTTTGCATATCTATTTCAATACAAATTTACCTTATTGTATGTGTTTTTTGTATATTTATTTTAATACAAATTTAATTTTTTGATGTGTATTTTGGTATATATATTTTTATAAATAAAAAAATGCGTTATTTTATGGGTATTTTGCTTCTTTATTTTCATACAAATTTATATTATTTTATCAATATTCTGTGTATTTATTTTGATACGATTTTACATTATTCTATTTGTGTTTTGTACATATTTTTTTATACAAATTTACGTTATTTTAAGTGTATTTGTTTATGTATTTTCATTCAAATTTACATTATTTTATGTGTATTTTGTGTATGTATTTTAATACAAATTTACCTAATTTTATGTGTATGTTGTATATTTATTTTCATACAAATTTTAAATTTTTTTGTGTATTTTTGTATATAGTTTGATACAAATTTAGGTTATTTTATGTGTATTTTGTATATCTATTTTCATACAAATACACATTCTTTTATTGATATTTTGTTTATTTATTTTGACGCGAATTTTATGTGAATTTGTTTTCATTTCATACAAATTTACATTATTTTATGTGTATTTTGTACATGTATTTAAATACAAATTTAACTAATTATATGTGTATTTTGTATATCTATTTTCATACAAATTGAAATTTATTTTTCTGTTTTTTTGTATATATTTTTATTCAAATTTTCGTAATCTTATAAAAATATATATACCAAAATACACATAAAATATTTAAATTTGTATTGAAATAAATATACAAAATGCACATACAATAAGGTAAACTTCTATTGAAAGAGATATGCAAAAATACATATAAAACAATGTAAATTTGTTTCAAAATATATATACGAATACACATAAAATAAGGTAGATTTCTCTAAAAATATATATAGAAAATACACATAAAATTAAGTTAATACGTATAAAAAATGTAAACAAAATACACATAAAATAATGTAAACTCGAATCAAAATAAATAAACAAAATACCAATAAAAGAATGTGTATTTCTATAAATATAAATGTACAAAATACACATACAAAATAAACATTAAATAGTATTCGTATATAGATTTTGAAATAAATTTACACTGTTTTATGTGTATTTTGCATATTTTTTCGATACAAATTTACCTTATTGTAAATGCATTTTGTATATTAATTTTAATACAAATTTAATTATGCTATGTGTATTTTTGTATATGTATTTTTATAAAAATATGCTTTATTTTATGGGTATTTTGCATTTTTATTTTCATACAAATTTACATTATTTTATTTATATTCTGTTTATTTTTTTTTGAAATAATTTTACATTATTCTATGTGTATTTTGTATATCTATTTTTATACGTATTTACTTAGTTTTATGTGTATTTTGTATATATATTTTTATAGAAATCTACGTTATTTTATGTGTATTCGTATATATATTTTGAAACAAATTTACATTGTTTTATATGTATTTTTGCATATCTCTTTCAATACAAGTTTACCTTATTGTATGTGCATTTTGTATATTTATTTCAATACAAATTTAAATAATTTATGTGTATTTTGGTATATATATTTTTATAAGAAATGCGCTATTTGATGGGAATTTTGCATCTTTATTTTCATACAAATTTACATTATTTTATTAATATTCGGTGTATTTATTTTGTTACGATTTCACATTATTCTATTTGTTTTTTTGTATATATTTTTTTTATAGATATTTACATTATTTAATGTGTATCTTGCATATATATTTCATACAAATTTATTATCTATGATTTATTTTCATGCAAATACACATTCTTTTCATGATAATTTTGTTTATTTATTTTGACACGAATTTAACTAGATATGTATTTTGTATATATATTTTTATACGTATTTACATAATTTCATGTGTATTTTGTATATATATTTCTATAGAAATCTACGTTATTTTATGTGTATTCGTATATATATTTTGAAACAAATTAACTTTGTTTTATATGTATTTTTGAATATCTCTTTCAATACATATTTACCTTACTGTATATGCATTTTGTATATTTATTTCATTACAAATTTAAATATTTTATGTGTATTTTGGTATATATATTTTTATAAAAAATGCGCTATTTTATGGGAATTTTGCATCTTTCTTTTCATACAAATTTACATTATTTTATTGATATTCTGTGTATTTATATTGATAGGATTTTACATTATTCTATTTCTTTTTTGTATATATTTTTTTATACACATTTACATTATTTAATGTGTATCTTGCATATATATTTTATTCAAATTTACGTTATCTTATGTGTATTTGTTTATATAGTTTCATACAAATTTACATAATTTTATGTGTATTTTGTATATGTATTTCAATAAAAATTTGCCTAATTTCATGTGTATTTTGCATATCTATTTTCAAACAAATTTAAATTATTTTTGTGTATTTTTGTATATACTTTTATACAAATTTTTGTTATTTTATTTGTATTTTGTATATATATTTTCCTACAAATATACATTCTTTTAGAGGAAATTTTCTTTATTAATTTTATGTGTATTTTGTATATATATTTTTCTATGTATTTACATTATTTTATGTGTATTTTGTATATATATTTTCATAAAAATTTACGTAATTTTATTGTGTATTCGTATATATTTTGAAAAAAATTTCATTATTTTATGTGTTTTTTGTATATCTATTTCAATAAAAATCTACCTTATTGTATGTGTATTTTGTATATTTATTTTAACACAAATTCAATTATTTAATGTGTATTTTTGTATATATTTTTTTTTAAATATGAGTTATTTTATGGGTATTTTGCATCTTTAATTTTATAAATTTTTACATTACGTACATATCTTTTATACGTATTTACATTATTTAATGTGTATTTTGTTTATATATTTTTATACAAATTTACGTTATTATATGTGTATTTGAATATATATTTTGATACAAATTTACATTATTTCATGTATTTTCTATATTTATTTCAATTCAAATTTAGCTTATTTTATGTGTCTTTTGTATATCTATTTTCATACAAATTTAATTTTTATTTTTTATTTTTGTATATAGTTTTATACAATTTTACGTTATTTTATGTGTATCTAGTTTTATGTGTATTTTGTATATATATTTTTATACAAATTTAAATTATTTTTGTGTATTTTTTGAATAGAGTTTTATACAAATTTACAATATTTTATGTGTATTTTGTATATCTATTTTCATACAAATACACATTCTTTTATTGATATTTTGTTTATATATTTTGATGCGAATTTACATTATTTAATGTATATTGTGTATATATATTTTTATACGTATTTACGTCATTTCATGTGTATTTTGTATATATATTTCTATAGAAATATACGTTATTTTATGTGTATTCGTATATATATTTTGAAACAAATATACATTGTTTTATGTGCATTTTGTATATTTTTTCAATACAAATTTACCTTATTGTACGTGCATTTTGTATATTAATTTTAATACAAATTTAATTATTCTATGTGTATTCTTGTATATGTATTTTTAAAAAAATATGCTTTATTTTATGGGTATTTTGCATCTTTATTTTCATACAAAAGTACATTATTTTATTGATATTCTGTGTATTTATTTTGATATGATTTTACATTATTCTATGTATATTTTGTATATCTATTTTATACAAATGTACGTTATTTTATGTGAATTTGTTTTCATTTCATACAAATTTACATTATTTTATGTGTATTTTGTACATGTATTTAAATACAAATTTAACTAATTATATGTGTATTTTGTATATCTATTTTCATACAAATTGAAATTTTTTTTTTTTTTGTATATATTTTAATTCAAATTTTCGTAATTTTATGTGTATTTTGTATATTTATTTTCCTACAAATATACGTTCTTTTATCGGAATTTTGTTTATTTATTTTGATACGAATTTTCATTTTTTTAGGTGTATTTGATATATATATTTTTATACTTATTTACATAATTTTATATGTATTTTGAATATATATTTTCATAGAAATTTACTCTATATATATATATATACAAAAAAACACAAAAATAATTTAAATTTGTATGAAAATAAATATACAAAATACACATAAAATTACGTAAATTTGTATTGAAATACATATACAAAATACACTTAAAATAATGTAAATTTGAATGAAATTATATAAACAAATACACTTAAAATAACGTTAATTTGTATAAAATATATATAAAAAATACACATTAAATAATGAAAATATGTATAAAAAAATATATACAAAACACAAATAGTATAATATAAAATCGTTTCAAAATATATACACATAATATTAATAAAATAATGTACATTTGTATGAAAACTAAGATGCAAAATACCTATAAAATAACGCATTTTTTATAAAATTATATACACCAAAATACACATAAAATATTTGATTTTGTATTAAAATAAATATACATAATGCACATACAATAAGGTAAATTTGTATTGAAATAGATATGCAAAAAACATATAAAACAATGTAAATCTGTTTCAAAATATATATACGAATACACATAAAATAACGTAGATTTCTATAAATATATATATACAAAATACAAATAAAATTAAGTAAATACGAATCAAAAATGTATACAAAATACACATAAAATAATGTAAATTCGTATAAATATAAATAAACAAAATACCAATATTAGAATGTGTATTTGTATAAATATAAATATACAAAATGCACATAAAATAACGTAAATTTGTATAAAACTATATACAAAAATACACAGAAGTAATTAAATTTTTATGAAAATAGATATACAAAATACACACAAAATAAGCTAAATTCGAATTGAAATATATACAAAATACATAAAATAAAGTAAATTCGTTTCAAAATATTTTTAACAAATACACATATAATAACGTAAATTTGTTAAAAAAAAACTATATAAACAAAATAGACATTAAGTAATGTAAATACGTATAAAAAAAATATTTACAAAATACACAAATAATCAAGTCATTCGTATCAAAATAAATAAACAAAAAACTAATTAAATAATGTAAATTTGTATGAGAAAATATATACAAAATACACATAAAATAACGTTTTAGGTTTCTATAAAAATATATGTACAAAAATGCACATAAAATTAGTTTGCATAAAAAAATATATACAAAACACACATTAGATAATGTAAATGAGTATAAAAATATGTATACAAAATACCTATGAAATAATCTAAATTCGTATCGAGTTAAATTAAGAAAATAACAATAAAATAATGTAATTTTGGATGAAAATATATATAGAAAACACACATAAAATAACCTAAATACAAATACAAATATACACATCAAATCATTTAAAATTGAATGAAATAAATATACAAAATAAACATAAAATAAGGTAAATTTGTAATAAAATATATGTAAGACTACACATAAAATAATATAAATTTGTATGAAAATATATATACAAATACACATAAAATAACATGAATTTGTATAAAATTTGTTTCAAAATATATACGAATACACAAAATAAAATAACGTAAATTTTTATGAAAATGTATATATAAAATACACATAAAATAGTTTAAATACGTAGAAAAATATATATACAAAATAGAAATAAAATAATGTAAATTCGTAAAAAATTAAATACACAAAATTCCAATAAAAGAATGTATATTTGTAGGAAAATATATATACAAAAAACAAATAAAATAACTAAAATTTGTATAAAAATATATACAAAAATACACAAAAATAATTTAAATTTGTTTGAAAATAGATATGCAAAATACACATAAAGTAAGGCAAATTTGTATTGAAATACATATACAAAACTCACATAAAATAATGTAAATTTGTATGAAAATATATAAACAAATACATATAAAATCACGTAAATTTGGATAAAATATATATATACAAAATATACATTAAATATTTTAAATATGTATAAAAATATATTATATTATATATATTTTTATTGATATTTGCGTTATTTATGTGTATTTTGTATATGTTTTCTCATAGAAATTTACATTATTTTATTGGTATTCTGTCTATTTATTTTGATACGAATTACATGATTATTTGTGTATTTTTTACATTTTTTTATACGTATTTACATTATTTAATGTGTATTTCGTTTATATATTTTTTTACAAATTTACGTTATTATATGTGTATTTGTATAGGTATTTTGATACAAATTTACATTATTTTATGTATTTTGTATATATATTTCAATTCAAATTTAGCTTATTTTATGTGTATTTGGAATATCTATTTATTTTAATACAAAATCAAATATTTTTTATTTTTTCGTATATATATTTTTTAAAAAAATGCGTTATTTTATGGGTATTTTGCATCTTAATTTTCATACAAATTTACATTATTTTATTAATATTTTCTGTATTTATTTTGATACGATTTTACATTATTTTATTTGTGTTTTGTATATATTTTTTTATACATATTTACATTATTTAAATTTTTTTTTGTATATATATTTGATACAAATTTACGTAATTTTAAGTCTATATGTTTATATATTTCATTCAAATTTACATTATTTTCAGTGTATTTTGTATATGTATTTCAATACAAATTTACCTATTTTTATATGTTTTTTGTATATTTATTTTCATACAAGTTTAAATTATTTTTGTGTATTTTTGTATATAGTTTTATACAAATTTAGGTTATTTTATGTGTATTTTGTATATCTATTTTCATACAAATACACATTCTTTTCATATTTTGTTTATTTATTTTGACACGAATTAACATTATTGAATGTGTATTTTGTATATATATTTTTATACGTATTTACATTATTTCAAGTGTATTTTATATATATATTTCTATAGAAATCTGCGGTATTTTATGTGTATTCGTATATATATTTTGAAACAAATTTACATTGTTTTATGTGTATTTTGCAAATTTTTTCAATACAAATTTACCTTATTGTATGTGCATTTTGTATATTAATTTTAATACAAATTTGATTAATCTATGTGTATTTTTGTATATGTATTTTTATAAAAATATGCTTTATTTTATGGGTATTTTGCATCTTTATTTTCATACAAATTTACATTATTTTATTGATATTCTGAGTATTTATTTTGATATGTTTTTACATTATTCTATGTGTATTTTGTATATATATTTTATATAAAATGTATTTGTTTTCATTTCATACAAATCTACATTATTTTATGTGTTTTTTGTACATGTATTTAAATACAAATTTAACTAGTTATATGTGTATTTTCTATATCTATTTTGTATGTATATTTTCATAGAAATTTACTATATTTTATGAGTATTTGTATATATATTTTGATACAAATTTACATTATTAATGTGAATTTTGCATATCTATTTCAATACAAATTTACTTTATTGTACGTGCATTTTGTATATTTATTTCAATACAAATTTAATTCATTTATATGTATTTTTGTATATATATTTTTATGCAAATATGCGTTATTATATGGATATTTTGCATCTTTATTTTCATACAAATTTACATTATTTTATTGATATTCTCTTTATTTATTTTGATACGATTTAACATTATTCTATGTGTTTTTTGTATATATTTTTTTATACATATTTACATTATTTAATGTTCATTTTGTATATATATTTTATCCAAATTTACATTATTTTATGTGTATTTGTTTATATATTTTCATACATATTTACATTATTTTATGTGTTTTTTGTATATATATTTTTCTCCGTATTTAAATTATTTTATGTGTATTTTGTATATACATTTTCATAAAAAAATTACGTTATTTTATTGTGTGTATAAGTATATATTTTGATACAAATTTTATACAAATTCATGTTATTTAATGTGTATTTGTATATATATTTTCATACAAATTTATATTATTTTATGTGTATTTTTTCATATATTTCATTACAAATTTACCTTATTTTATGTTTATTTTGTATATTTATTTCATTCAATTTTAAATTATTTTATGTGTATATTTGTATATGTATTTAGGTTATTTTATGTGTATTTTGTATATATATTTTCATCCAAAATTACATTATTTTATTGGTATTTCTTAATTTAATTCGATACGAATTTAGATTATTTCATAGGTATTTTGTATACATATTTTTACACTCATTTACATTATCTAATGTGTGTTTTGTATATATATTTTTATGCAAATTTATCTAATGTTCATTTTTGTACATATATTTTTATAGAAATTTGCGTTTTTTTATGTATATAGTTTTATATAAATTTACGTTATTTTATGTGCATTTTGTATATTTATATTTATACAAATACACATTCTTTTATTGGTATATTGTTTATTTACATTTATACGATTTTACATTATTTTATGTGTATTTTGTATACATTTTTTATACGTATTTACTTAATTTTATGTGTATTTTGTATATGTATTTTTATAGAAATCTACGTTGTTTTATGTGTATTCGTATATGTATTTTGAAACAAATTTACATTATTTTATATGTATTTTGCATATCTATTTCAATACAAATTTACCTTATTGTATGTGCATTTTGTATATTTATTTTAATACAAGTTCAAATATTTTATGTGTATTTTGGTATCAATAGTTTAAAAAAAATGCGTTATTCTATAGGCATTTTGCATCTTAATTTTCATTTTATATGTACTTTGTATATATATTTTTATACGCTCTTACATTATTTAATATTTATTTTGAATATATATTTTTATACAAATTCATGGTATTTTATGTGTATTTGTATATATATTTTCATATAAATTTACATTATTGTATGTGTATTTTGTACATATATTTTATTACAAATCTACCTTATTTTATGTTTATTTTGTATATGTATTTTGTATATTTATATTTATCCAAATACACATTCTTTTATTGGTATTTTTTTAATTTTTTTTATTCGAAGTTACATTATTTTATGTGTATTTTGAATACATTTTTTTATACGTATTTTCTTAATTTTATGTGTATTTTGTATATATAATTTTATAGAAATCTACGTTTTTTTATTTGTATTCGTATATATATTTTGAAACAAATTTACATTGTTTTATATGTATTTTTGCATATCTCTTTCAATACAAATTTACCTTATTGTATGTGCATTTTGTATATTTATTTCAATACAAATTAAAAAAATTTATGTGTATTTTGGTATATATATTTTTATAAGAAATGCGCTATTTTATGGGAATTTTGCATCTTTATTTTCATACAAATTTACATTATTTTATTGATATTCGGTGTATTTATTTTGATACGATTTTACATTATTCTATTTGTTTTTTGTATATACTTTTTTATACATATTTACATTATATAATGTGTATCTTGCATATATATTTTATACAAATTTATTATCTATTATCTATTTTCATACAAATACACATTCTTTTCATGATATTTTGTTTATTTATTTTGACACGAATTTACATTATTTGATATGTATTTTGTATATATATTTTTATACGTATTTACATAATTTCATATGTATTTTGTATATATATTTAATAGATATTCAAAATACACATAAAATAACCTAAATTTGTATCAAACTATATACAAAAATACACAAAAATATTTTAAATTTGTATGAAAATAAATATACAAAATACACATAAAATTAGGTAAATTTGTATGGAAATACATATACAAAATACACATAAAATAATGTAAATTTGATTGAAAATACATAAACAAACACACTTAAAATAACGTAAATTTGTATAAAAAATATATATACAAAACACAAATATAATAATGTAAAATCGTATCAAAATAAATACACAGAATATTAATAAAATAATGTAAATTTGTATGAAAATAAGGAGGCAAAATACCCATAAAATAACGCATTTTATAAATTTATATTTTATATAATTTATACATTTATAAAAATATATATACTAAAATACACATAAAAAAAATTGATTTGTATTAAAATAAATATATAAAAAACACATACAATAAGGTAAATTTGTATTGAAATAGATATGCAAAATACATATAAAGCAATGTAAATTTGTTTCAAAATATGTATACGAATACACATAAAATAACGTAGATTTCTATAAATATATATATACAAAATACACATAAAATGAAGTAAATACGTTTAAAAAAATGTATACAAAATACACATAAAATAATGTTAATTCGTATCAAAATTAATAAACAAAATACCAATAAAAGAATATGTATTTGTATAAATATAAATATACAAAATACACATAAAATAACGTAAATTTATATAAAACTATATACAAAAATACACAGAAGTAATTAAATTTGTATGAAAATATATACAAAATACACACAAAATAAGCTAAATTTGAATTGAAATATATATACAAAATACATGAAATAAAGTAAATTTGTATCAAAATATTTATACAAATACACAAATAATGACGTAAATTTGTATGAAAATATATAAACAAAATATCTATAAATAATGTAAATACGTATAAAAAAATGTGTACAAAATACACATAATATCATGTAATTCGTATCAAAATAAATAAACAAAATACCAATAAAATAATATAAATTTGTATGAGTTAAAGTGTATGTTGCATATTTTTTCAATACAAATTTACATTATTACAGTATATACGCATTTTGTATATTAATTTTAATACAAATTTATTTATTCGATGTGTATTTTTGTATCTGTATTTTTATAAACATATGCTTTATTTTTTGGGTATTTTGCATCTTTATTTTCATACAAATTTACATTATTTTATTGATATTCTGCTCATTCATTTTGATACGAATTGACATTATTCTATGTGTATTTTGTATATATTTTTCATACAAATTTACGTTATTTTATGTGTATTTGTTTAGATATTTTGACACAAATTTACAATATTTTTTGGCTATTTTGTATATACATTTCAAAAGAAATTTACCTAGTTTTATGTGTATTTTGTATATCTATTTTCATACAAACTCAAATTATTTCTATGTATTTTTGTATATATTTTAATACAAATTTTAGTTATGTTATGTATATTTTGTAAATTTATTTTCATTCAAATATATATTATTTTATTGGTGTTTTGTTGATTTATATTGATACGAATTTACATTATTTTATATGTACTTTGTATATATATTTTTATACGCTTTTACATTATTTAATATTTATTTTGAATATATATTTTTATACAAATTCATGGTATTTTATGTGTATTTGTATATATATTTTCATATAAATTTACATTATTTTATGTGTATTTTGTACATATATTTTATTACAAATCTACCTTATTTTATGTTTATTTTGTATATGTATTTTGTATATTTATATTTATCCAAATACACATTCTTTTATTGGTATTTTGTTTATTTATTTTAAATCGAATTTACATTATTTTATGTGTATTTTGTATACATTTTTTTATACGTATTTACTTAATTTTATGTGTATTTTGTATATATATTTTGATAGAAATTTACGTTTTTTTATTTGTATTCGTATATATATTTTTAAACAAATTTACATTGTTTTATATGTATTTTTGCATATCCCTTTCAATACAAATTTACCTTATTGTATGTGCATTTTGTATATTTATTTCAATACAAATTTAAATATTTTGTGTATTTCGGAATATATATTTTTATAAGAAATGCGCTATTTTATGGGAATTTTGCATCTTTATTTTCATACAAATTTACATTATTTTATTAATATTCGGTGTATTTATTTTGATACGATTTTACATTATTCTATTTGTTTTTTGTATATACTTTTATACATATTTACATTATTTAATGTATCTTGCATATATATTTTATACAAATTTATTATCTATTATCTATTTTTATACAAATACACATTCTTTTCATGATATTTTGTTAATTTATTTTGACACGAATACACATTAAATAACATGAATTTGTATAAAATTTGTATCAAAATATATACTTATACACACAATAAAATAACGTAATTTTTTTATGAAAATGTATATACAAAATACACATAAAATAATTTAAATGCGTAGAAAAATATATATACAAAAAACACATAAAATAATGTAAATATGTATGAAAATATATAAACAAATACACATAAAATAATGTAAATTTGGATAAAATATATATACAAAATAAACATTAAATAATGTAAATATATATATAAAAAAATATATACAAAAAACACATAGAATAATGTTAAATCGTATCAAAATAGATAAAGAGAATATCAATAAAATAGTGTAAATTTGTATGAAAATAAAGGTGCAAAATATCCATATAATAACGCTTTTTTGCATAAAAATATATATACAAAAAGACATATAAAATAATTAAATTTGTATTAAAATAAATATACAAAATGCACGTACAATAAAGTAAATTTGTATTGAAATAGATATGCAAAATACACATTAATAATGTAAATTTGTATCAAAATATATATACGAATACTCATAAAATAGAGTAAATTTCTATGAAAATATACATACAAAATAGATATACAAAATACACATGTGTATTTGTTAAAAATATTTTGAAACGAATCTAATTTATTTTATGTATTTTGTATATATATTTCAATTCAAATTTAGCTTATTTTGTGTGTATTTTGTATATCTATTTTCATACAAATTTAATTACTTCTGTGTATTTTTGTATATAGTTTTATACAAATTTACGTTATTTTATGTGCATTTTGTATATTTATATTTATACAAATACACATTCTCTTATTGGTATTTTGTTTATTAATATTTATACGAATTTACATTATTTTATGTTTATTTTGTATAAATTTTTGACTCGTATTTACTTATTTTTATTTGTATTTTGTATATATATATATATTTATAGAAATCTACGTTATTTTATGTGTATTCGTATATATATTTTGAAACAAATTTACATTGTTTTATATGTTTTTTGCATATCTATTTCAATACAAATTCACCTTATTGTATGTGCATTTTGTATATTTATTTTAATACAAATTCAAATATTTTATGTGTATTTTGGTATATATAATTTTATAAAAAAAAGCGTTATTTTATAGGTATTTTGCATCTTAGTTTTCATACAAATGTACATTATTTTATTAATATTCTGTGTATATATTTTGATACGATTTTATATTATACTATTTGTGTTTTGTATATATTTTTTTATACATATTTTCATTATTTAATGTGTATTTTTTATATATATTTTATACAAATTAACGTTATTTTAAGTGTATTTGTTTATATAATTTCATTCAAATTTACATTATTTTAAGTGTATTTAGTATATGTATTTCAATACAAATTTACCTAATTTTATGTGTATTTTGTATATTTATTTTCATACAAATTTTAATTATTTTTGTGTTTTTTTGTATATACATATAGAGTAAATTTCTATGAAAATATATATTCAAAATACATATAAAATTATGTAAATAAGTATAAAAATATATATCAAATACACCTAAAAAAATGAAAATTCGTATCAAAATAAATAAACAAAATTCCGATAAAAGAACGTATATTTGTAGGAAAATAAATATACAAAATACACATAAAATTACGAAAATTTGAATAAAAATATATACAAAAAAACAGAAAAATAGATTTCAATTTGTATGAAAATAGATATATAAAATACACATATAATTAGTTAAATTTGTATTTAAATACATGTACAAAATACACATAAAATAATGGAAATTTGTTTGAAATGAAAACAAATTCACATAAAATAACGTACATTTGTATAAAATATATATACAAAATATACATAGAATAATGTAAAATCGTATCAAAATAAATACACAGAATATCAATAAAATAATGTAATTTTGTATGAAAATAAAGATGCAAAATACCCATAAAATAAAGCATATTTTTTTTTAAATACATATACAAGAATACACATAGAGTAATTAAATTTGTATTAAAATTAATATACAAAATGCACGTACAATAAGGTAAATTTGTATTGAAAAAATATGCAAAATGCACATAAAACAATGTATATTTGTTTCAAAATATATATACGAATACACATAAAATAACGTATATTTCTATAGAAATATATATACAAAATACACATGAAATGACGTAAATACGTATAAAAATATATATATACAATACACATTAAATAATGTAAATTCGCATCAAAATATATAAACAAAATATCAATAAAAGAATGTGTATTTGTATGAAAATAGATATACAAAATACACATTAAATATTGTAAATTTGTATAAAACTCTATTAAAAAAAATACACAAAAATAATTTAAATTTGTATAAAAATATATATACAAAATACACATAAAACTAGTTAAATTTCTATTGAAATACATATACAAAATACACATAAAATAATGTAAATTTGAATGAAAATATATAAACAAATACACTTAAAATAACGTAAATTTGTATGTATAAAAAAATAGATACAAAACACAAATAGAATAATGTAAAATAGTATCAAAATAAATACACAGAATATTAATAAAATAATGTAAATTTGTATGAAAATAAAGATGCAAAATACCCATAAAACAACGCATTTTTTATGAAAATATATATACCAAAATACACATAAAATATTTAAATTTGTATTACAATAAATATACAAAATGGACATACAATAAGGTAAATTTGTATTGAAATAGATATCCAAAATACACATAAAACAATGTAAATTCGTTTCAAAATATATATACGAATACACATAAAATAACGTAGATTTCTGTAAAATATATATACAAAATACACATAAAATGAAGTAAATACGTATAAGAAAATGTATAAAAAATACACATAAAATAATGTAAATACGTATCAAAATAAATAAACTAAATGCCAATAAAAGAATGTTGACTTGTATAAATATAAATATACAAAATACACATAAAATAACGTAAATTTGTATAAAACTATATACAAAAATAAACAAAAATAATTAAATTTGTATGAAAATAGATATTCAAAAGACACATAAAATAAGCTAAATTTGAATTGAAATAAATATAGAAAATACATAAAATAATGTAAATTTGTATCAAAATATATATTCAAATAGACATATATTAAAGTTAATATACAAAATGCGTATATAATAAGTTAAATTTGTATTGAAAAAATATGAACATACACGTTTACTCATACAAATTTATATTATTTTATTGGTATTTTGTTTATTTATTTTGATACGAATTACATGATTATATGTGTATTTTGTACATATTTTTTTATACATATTTACATTATTTAATGTGTATTTTGTTTATATATTTTCATACAAATTTACGTTATTATGTGTGTATTTGTATGAATATTTTGATACAAATTTACTTTATTTCATGTATTTTGTATATATATTTCAATTCAAATTTAGCTTATTTTGTGTGTATTTTGTATATATTTTCATACAAATTTAATTACTTCTGTGTATTTCTGTATATAGTTTTATATAAATTTACGTTATTTTATGTGAATTTTGTATATTTATATTTATACAAATACACATTCTTTTATTGCTATTTTGTTTATATATTTTGATACGATTTTACATTAATTTATGTGTATTTTTTATACATTTTTTTATACTTATTTACTTCATTTTATGTGTGTTTTGTATATATATTTTATAGAAATCTACGTTATTTTATGTGTATTCGTATATATATTTTGAAACAAATTTACATTGTTTTATATGTATTTTGATATCTATTTCAATACAAATTTACCTTATTGTATGTGTTTTTGTATATTTATTTTAACAAATTTAAAATTTTTATGTGTATTTGGTATATATATTTTATAAATAAAAAAAAACGTTATTTTTATGGGTATTTTTTTTTTTTTTTTTCATACAAATTTATTTATTTATTTTATATTCTGTGTGTTTATTTTGATACGATTTTACATTATTCCATTTGTGTTTTGTACATATTTTTTTATACAAATTTACGTTATTTTAAGTGTATTTGTTTATGTATTTTCATTCAAATTTACATTATTTTATGTGTATTTTGTGTATGTATTTCAATACAAATTTACCTAGTTTTATGTGTATTTTGTATATTTATTTTCATACAAATTTAAAATATTTTCGTGTATTTTTGTATATAGTTTGATACAAATTTAGGTTATTTTATGTGTATTTTGTATATCTATTTTCATACAAATACACATTCTTTTATTGATATTTTGTTTATTTATTTTGACGCGAATTTACATTATTTAATGTGTATTTTGTATATATATTTTTATACGTATTTACATCATTTCATGTGTATTTTGTATAGTTTTAAACAAATTTATATTATTTAATGTGTATTTTGTATATATATATTTATACAAATACACATTCTTTTATTGGTATTTTGTTTTTTATTTTGATACTAATTTACATTATTTTATGTGTATTTTGTATACTTTTTTATACGTATTTACTTAAATTTATGTGTATTTTGTATATATATTTTTATAGAAATCTACCTTATTTCATGTGTATTCGTATATATATTTTAAAACAAATTTACATTGTTTATATGTATTTTGCATATCTATTTTTGTGTATTCTGTATTTATTTTTGTTATACATAGAATAATGTAAAATCGTATCAAAATAAGTACTCAGAATATCAATAAAATAATTTAAATTTGTATGAAAATAAAGATGCAAAATACCCATAAGATAAAGCATTTTTTTTAAATACATATACAAAAATACACATAGAATAATTAAATTTGTATTAAAATTAATATACAAAATGCACACATACAATAAGGTAAATTTGTATTGAAAAAAAAACGCAAAATACAAATAAAACAGAGTAAATTTGTTTCAAAATATATATACGAATACACATAAAATAACGTAGATTTCTATAGAAATATATATACAAAATACACATGAAATTATGTAAATACGCATAAAAATATATATATATATATATATATATATATATATATATATATATATATATATATATATATATATATATATATATATATATATATATATATATATATATATATATATATATATATATATATATATATATATAAAATACATATTAAGTAATGTAAATTCGTGACAAAATAAATAAACAAAATATCATGAAAAGAATGTGTATTTGTATGAAAATAAATAATAGATAATAAATTTGTATGTAATATATATGCAAGATACATTTAAATAATGTAAATATGTATAAAAAAATATATATACAAAAAACAAATTGAATAATGTAAAATCATTTCAAAATAAATACACCGAATATTAATAAAATAATGTAAATTTGTATGAAAATAAAGATGCAAAATTCCCATCAAATAGCGCATTTCTTATAAAAATATATATACCAAAATACACATAAAATATTTAAATTTGTATTGAAATAAATATACAAAATGCACATACAATAAGGTAAACTTCTATTGAAAGAGATATGCAAAAATACATATAAAACAATGTAAATTTGTTTCAAAATATATATACGAATACACATAAAATAACGTAGATTTCTATAAAAATATATATACAAAATACACATAAAATTAAGTAAATACGTATAAAAAAATGTAAACAAAATACACATAAAATAATGTAAATTCGAAACAAAATAAATAAACAAAATACCAATAAAAGAATGTATATCTATTTATTTTAATACAATATCAAATATTTTATGTTTTTTCGTATATATATTTTTATAAAAAATGCGTTATTTTATGGGTATTTTGCATCTTAATTTTCATACAAATTTACATTATTTTATTAATATTTTCTGTATTTATTTTGATACGATTTTACATTATTTTATTTATGTTTTGTATATATTTTTTTATACACATTCACATTATTTAATGTGTTTTTTGTATATATATTTGATACATATTTACGTTATTTTAAGTTATTTTATGTGTATTTGTTTATATATTTTGACACAAATTTACAATATTTTATGGGTATTTTGTATATATATTTCAAAAGAAATTTACCTAGTTTTATATGTATTTTGAATATTTATTTTCATACAAACTCAAATTATTTTTATGTATTTTTGAATATATTTCAATACAAATTTTAGTTATGTTATGTGTATTTTGTAAATCTATTTTCATTCAAATATATATTATTTTATTGGTATTTTGTTGATTTATATTGATACGAGTTTACATTATTTTATATGTACTTTGTATATATATTTTTATACGCATTTACATTATTTAATATTTATTTTGAATCTATAATTTTATACAAATTCATGGTATTTTATGTGTATTTGTATATATATTTTCATATAAATTTACATTATTTTATGTGTATTTTATACATATATTTCATTACAAATTTACCTTATTTTATGTTTATTTTGTATGTGTATTTTGTACATTTATATTTATTCAAATACACATTCTTTTATTGTTATTTTGTTTATTTATTTTGTTTCGAATTTACATTATTTTATGTGTATTTTGTTTACATTTTTTTAGACGTATTTACTTAATTTTATGAGTATTTTGTATAAATATTTTTATAGAAATCTACGTTATTTTATGTGTATTCGTATATATATTTTGAAACAAATTTACATTGTTTTATATGTATTGTTGCATATCTCTTTCAACAGAAGTTTACCTTATTGTATGTGCATTTTGTATATTTATTTCAATACAAATTTAAATATTTTATGTGTGTACATGTACAAAAAATACATAAAATAATGTAGATTTGTATGAAATGAAAACAAATACATTTTATATAAAATATATATACAAAATACACATTGAATAATGTAAAATCATATTAAAATAAATACACAGAATATCAATAAAATAATGTAAATTTGTATGAAAATAAAGATGCAAAATACCCATAAAATAAAGCATATTTTTATAAAAATACATATACAAAAATACACATAGATTAGTCAAATTTGTATTAAAATTAATATACAAAAGGCACATACAATAAGGTAAATTTGTATTGAAAAAATATGCAAAATACACATAAAACAATGTAAATTTGTTTCCAAATATATATGCGAATACACATATAATAACGCAGATTTCTATAGAAATATATATACAAAATACACTTGAAATAATGTAAATACATATAAAAATATATATACAAAATACACATTAAATAATGTTAATTCGTGTCAAAATAAATAAACAAAATATCATGAAAAGAATGTGTATTTGTATGAAAATAGATATACAAAATACACATAAAATAACCTAAATTTGTATAAAACTATAAACAAAAATACACAAAAATAATTTAAACTTGTATGAAAATAAATATACAAAAAACATATAAAATTAGGTAAATTTGTATTGAAATACATATACAAAATACACATAAAATAATGTAAATTTGAATGAAAATATATAAACATATAGACTTAAAATAACGTAAATTTGTATCAAATATATATACAAAAAACACATTAAATAATGTAAATATGTATAAAAAAATATATACAAAACACAAATAAAATAATGTAAAATCGTATTAAAATAAATACAGAAAATATTAATAAAATAATGTAAATTTGTATGAAAATTAAGATGCAAAATACCCATAAAATAACGCATTTTTTATAAAAATATATATACGAAAAAACATAAAATATTTGATTTTGTATTAAAATAAATAGATATACAAAATACACATAAAATAAGCTAAATTAAATGAAAAATATATACAAAATACACATAGTATAATGTAAAATCGTATCAAAATAAATACACAGAATATCAATAACGTAATGTAATTTTGTATGAAAATAAAGATGCAAAATACCCAAAAATAAAGCATATTTTTTATAAAAATACATATACAAAAATACACATAGAATAATTTAATTTGTATCAAAATTAATATACAAAATGCACGTACAATAAGGTAAATTTGTATTGAAAAAATATACAAAATGCACATTAAAGCGTAAATTTGTTTAAAAATCTATAAACGAATACACATAAAATAACGTATATTTTTATAAAAATATATATACAAAATACACATGAAATGATGTAAATACGTATAAAAATATATATATACAAAATACACATTAAATAATTTAAATTCTCTTCAAAATAAATAAACAAAATATCAATAAAAGAATGTGTATTTGTATGAAAATAGATATACAAAATACTCATAAAATAACCGAAGTTTGTATAAAACTATATACAAAAATACACAAAAATAATTTAAATTTGTATGAAAATAAATATACAAAATACACATAAAATTTGGTAAATTTGTATTGAAATACATATACAAAATACACATAAAATAATGGAAATTTGAATGAAAATATATAAACATATACACTTAAAATAACGTAAATTTGTATCAAATATATATACAAAATAATAATTAAATAATGTAAATATGTATAAAAAATTATATACAAAACACAAATAGAATAATGAAAAATCGTATCAAAATAAATACACAGAATATTAATTAAATAATGTAAATTTGTATGAAAATAAAGATGCAAAATAGCCATAAAATAACGCATTTTTTATAAAAATATATATACCAAAATACTCATAAAATATTAAAATTTGTATTAAAATAAATATAAAAAATGCACATACTGTAAGGTAAATTTGTATTGAAATAGATATGCAAAATACATATAAAACAATGTAAATTTGTTTCAAAATATATATACGAATACACATAAAATAACGTTGATTTCTATAAAAATATATACAAAATACACATAAAATGAAGTAAATACGTATAAAAAAATGAATACAAAATACACATAAAAATCGTATCAAAATAAATAAACAAAATACCAGTAAAAGAATGTGTATTTGTATAAATATAAATATACAAAATACACATAAAATATCGTAAATTTGTCTAAAACTATATACAAAAATACACAGAACAAATATTCTTTTATTGGTATTTTGTTTATTTATTTTGTTTCGAATTTATATTATTTTATGTGTATTTTGTTTACATTTTTTTATACGTATTTACCTAATTTTATGTGTATTTTGTATATATATTTTTATAGAAATCTACGTTATTTTATGTGTATTCGTATATATATTTTGAAACAAATTTACAATTTTTTATATGTATTTTTGCATATCTCTTTCAACAGAAGTTTACCTTATTGTATGTGCATTTTGTATATTTATTTCAATACAAATTTAAATATTTTATGTGTATTTTGGTATATATATTTTTATAAGAAATGCGCTATTTGATGGGAATTTTGCATCTTTATTTTCATACAAATTTACATTATTTTATTAATATTCTGTGTATTTATTTTGATACGATTTTACATTATTCTATTTGTTTTTTGTATAAATTTTTTTTTATACATATTTACATTATTTAATGTGTATCTTGCATATATATTACATACAAATTTATTATCTATTATTTATTTTCATACAAATACACATTCTTTTCATGATATTTAGTTTATTTATTTTGTCACGAATTTATATTACTTAATATGTATTTTACATATATATATATATATATATATATATATATATATATATATATATATATATATATATATATATATATATATATATATATATATATATATATATATATATATTTTTTTTTTTATACGTATTTACATAATTTCATGTGTATTTTGTATATATATTTCTATAGAAATCTACGTTATTTTATGTGTATTCGTATATATATTTTGAAACAAATTTACACTGTTTTATTTGTATTTTTCAATACAAATTTACCTTATTGTATGTGCATTTTGTATATTAATTTTAATACAAATTTAATTATTCTATGTGTATTTTTGTATATGTATTTAAAAAAAATGCTTTATCTTATGGGTATTTTGCATCTTTATTTTCATACAAATTTAAATTATTTTATTGATATTCTGTGTACTTATTTTGATACGATTTTACATTATTCTATGTATAACAAAAATAAATACAGAATACACAAAAATAGATATGCAAAATACATATAAACAATGTAAATTTGTTTCAAAATATATATACGAATACACATGAAATAAGGTAGATTTCTATAAAAATATATATACAAAATACACATAAAATTAAGTAAATACGTATAAAAAATGTATACAAAATACACATAAAATAATGGAAATTAGTATCAAAATAAATAAACAAAATACCAATAAAAGAATGTGTATTTGTATAAATATATATATACAAAATACACATTAAATAATATAAATTTGTTTAAAACTATACAAAATACACATGAAATGATGTAAATACGTATAAAAAATATATATACAAAATACACATTAAATAATGTAAATTCGTGTCAAAATAAATAAACAAAATATCAATAAAAGAATATGTATTTGTATGAAAATAGATATACAAAATACACATAAAATAACCTAAATTTGTATCAAACTATATACAAAAATACACAATTTTTTTTTAAATTTGTATGAAAATAAATATTCAAAATACACATAAAATTAGGTAAATTTGTATTGAAATACATACACAAAATACATATAAAATAATGTAAATTTGAATGAAAATACATAAACAAATACACTTAAAATAACGTAAATTTGTATAAAAAAATATGTACAAAACACAAATAGAATAATGTAAATTCGTATCAAAATAAATACACAGAATATTAATAAAATAATGTAAATTTGTATGAAAATAAAGAAGCAAAATACCAATAAAATAACGCATTTTTTTTATTTATAAAAATATATATACCAAAATACACATCAAAAAATTAAATTTGTATTAAAATAAATATACAAAAAACACATACAATAAGGTAAATTTGTATTGAAATAGATATGCAAAATACATATAAAACAATGTAAATTTGTTTCAAAATATATATACGAATACACATAATATAACGTAGATTTCTATAAAAATATATATACAAAATACACAGAAAATGAAGTAAATACGTATAAAAAAATGTATACAAAAAACACATAAAATAATGTAAATTCGTATCAAAATAAATAAACAAAATACCAATAAAAGAATGTGTATTTGTATGAATATAAATATACAAAATACACATAAAATAACGTAAATTTATATAAAACTATATACAAAAATACACAGAAGTAATTAAATTTGTATGAAAATATATACAAAATACACACAAAATAAGCTAAATTTGAATTGAAATATATATACAAAATACATGAAATAAAGTAAATTTGTATCAAAATATTTATACAAATACACATATAATAACGTAAATTTGTATGAAAATATATAAACAAAATACACATTAAATAATGTAAATACGTATAAAAAATATGTACAAAATACACATATAATCACATAATTCGTATCAAAATAAATAAACAAAATACCAATAAAATAATATAAATTTGTCTGAGTAAACGTGTATGTTGCATATTTTTTCAATACAAATTTACCTTATTATATACGCATTTTGTATATTAATTTTAATACAAATTTAATTATTCAATGTGTATTTTTGTATCTGTATTTGTATATATATTTTCATACGCTTTTACATTATTTAATATTTATTTTGAATATATATTTTTATACAAATTCATGGTATTTTATGTGTATTTGTATATATTTTATATAAATTTACATTATTTATGTATTTTGTACATATTTTTATTTACAAATCTACCTTATTTTATGTTTATTTTGTATGTGTATTTTGTATATTTATATTTATCCAAATACACATTCTTTTATTGGTATTTTGTTTATTTATTTTAATTCGAATTTACATTATTTTGTGTGTATTTTGAATACATTTTTTTATACGTATTTACTTAATTTTATGTGTATTTTGTATGTATACTTTTATAAAAATCTACGTTTTTTTATTTCTATTCGTATATATATTTTGAAACAAATTTACATTGTTTTATATGTATTTTTGCATATCTCTTTCAATACAAATTTACCTTATTGTATGTGCATTTTGAATATTTATTTCAATGCAAATTTAAATATTTTATGTGTATTTTAGTATATATATTTTTATAAGATTACGAAAATTTGAATAAAAATATATACAAAAAAACAAAAAAATAAATTTCAATTTGTATGAAAATAGATATACAAAATACACATATAATTAGTTAAGTTTGTATTTAAATACATGTACAAAATACACATAAAATAATGTAAATTTGTATGAAATGAAAACAAATTCACATAAAATTCGCTTCAAAATAAATAAACAAAATATCAATAAAAGAATGTGTATTTTTATGAAAATAGATATACAAATTACACATAAAATACCCTAAATTTGTATCAAACTATATACAAAAATACACAAAAATATTTTAAATTTGTATGAAAATAAATATACAAAATACACATAAAACTAGGTAAATTTGTATTGAAATACATACACAAAATACACATAAAATAATGTAAATTTGAATGAAAATACATAAACAAATACACTTAAAATAACGTAAATTTGTATAAAAAAATATGTACAAAACACAAATAGAATAATGTAAAATCGTATCAAAATAAATACACAGAATATTAATAAAATAATGTAAATTTGTATGAAAATAAAGAAGCAAAATACCCATAAAATAACGCATTTTTTTTTATAAAAATATATACAAAAATACACATCAAAAAATTAAATTTGTATTAAAATAAATATTAAAAAAACACATACAATAAGGTAAATTTGTATTGAAATAGATATGCAAAATACATATAAAACAATGTAAATTTGTTTCAAAATATATATACGAATACACATAAAATAACGTAGATTTCTATAAAAATATATATACAAAATACACATAAAATGAAGTAAATACATATAAAAAATGTATACAAAATACACATAAAATAATGTAAATTCGTATCAAAATAAATAAACAAAATACCAATAAAAGAATGTGTATTTGTATAAATATAAATATACAAAATACACATAAAATAACGTAAATTTATATAAAACTATATACAAAAATACACAGAAGCAATTAAATTTGTATGAAAATATATACAAAATACACACAAAATAAGCTAAATTTGAATTGAAATATATATACAAAATACATGAAATAAAGTAAATTTGTATCAAAATATTTATACAAATACACTTATAATAACGTAAATTTGTATGAAAATATATAAACAAAATACACATTAAATAATGTAAATACATATAAAAAATATGTACAAAATACACATATAATCATGTAATTCGTATCAAAATAAATAAACAAAATACCAATAAAATAATATAAATTTGTATGAGTAAACGTGTATGTTGCATATTTTTTCAATACAAATTTACCTTATTATATACGCATTTTGTATATTAATTTTAATACAAATTTAATTATTCGATGTGTATTTTTGTATCTGTATTTGTATATAAATTTTTATACGCTTTTACATTATTTAATGTTTATTTTTAATATATATTTTTATACAAATTCATGGTATTTTATGTGTATTTGTATATATATTTTTATATAAATTTACATTATTTTATGTGTATTTTGTACATATATTTTTTTACAAATATACCTTATTTTTTGTTTATTTTGTATGTGTATTTTGTATATTTATATTTATCCAAATACACATTCTTTTATTGGTATTTTGTTTATTTATTTTAATTCGAATTTACATTATTTTATGTGTATTTTGTATACATTTTTATACGTATTTACTTAATTTTATGTGTATTTTGTATATATATTTTTATAGAAATCTACGTTTTTTTATTTGTATTCGTATATATATTTTGAAACAAATTTACATTGTTTTATATGTATTTTTGCATGTCTCTTTCAATACAAATTTACCTTATTGTATGTGCATTTTGTATATTTATTTCAATGCAAATTTAAATATTTTATGTGTATTTTGGTATATATATTTTTATAAGATTACGAAAATTTGAATAAAAATATATACAAAAAAACAAAAAAATAAATTTCAATTTGTATGAAAATAGATATACAAAATACACATATAATTAGTTAAATTTGTATTTAAATACATGTACAAAATACACATAAAATAATGTAAATTTGTATGAAATGAAAAAAAATTCACATAAAATTCGCGTCAAAATAAATAAACAAAATATCAATAAAAGAATGTGTATTTGTATGAAAATAGATATACAAAATACACATAAAATAACCTAAATTTGTATCAAACTATATACAAAAATAAACAAAAATATTTTAAATTTGTATGAAAATAAATATACAAAATACACATAAAATTAGGTAAATTTGTATTGAAATACATACACAAAATACACATCAAATAATGTAAATTTGAATGAAAATACATAAACAAATACACTTAAAATAACGTAAATTTGTATAAAAAAATATGTACAAAACACAAATAGAATAATGTGAAATCGTATCAAAATATATACACAAAATATTAATAAAATAATGTAAATTTGTATGAAAATAAAGAAGCAAAATACCCATAAAATAACGCATTTTTTTTATTTATAAAAATATATATACCAAAATACACATCAAAAAATTTAATTTGTATTAAAATAAATATACAAAAAACACATACAATAAGGTAAATTTGTATTGAAATAGATATGCAAAATACATATAAAACAATGTAAATTTGTTTCAAAATATATATACGAATACACATAAAATAACGTAGATTTCTATAAAAATATATATACAAAATACACATAAAATGAAGTAAATACATATAAAAAAATGTATACAAAATACACATAAAATAATGTAAATTCGTATCAAAATAAATAAACAAAATACCAATAAAAGAATGTGTATTTGTATAAATATAAATATACAAAATACACATAAAATAACGTAAATTTATATAAAACTATATACAAAAATACACAGAAGTTATTAAATTCGTATGAAAATAGATATACAAAAAACGGATAAAATAAGCTAAATTTGAATTGAAATGTATATACAAAATACATAAAATAATGTAAATTTGTATCAAAATATTTATAAAAATACATATAATAACGTAAATTTGTTTAAAAATATATAAACAAAATACATATTAAGTAATGTAAATACGTATAAAAAATATGTACAAAATACACATATAATCATGTAATTCGTATCAAACTAAATAAACAAAATATCAATAAAATAATGTAAATTTGTATGAGAAAACATATACAAATACATATAAATTAACGCTAATTTCCATAAAAATATATGTCCAAAAATGAACGTAAAATAAAGTAACTTTGGATAAAAATATATATACAAAACACACATTAAATAATGTAAATGCGTACATAAAATAACCTAAATTTGTATAAAACTATATACAAAAATACACAAAAATAATTTAAATTTGTATGAAAAGAAATATACAAAATACACATAAAATTAGGTTAATTTGTATTGAAATACATATACAAAATGCATATAAAATAATGTAAATTTGAAAGAAAATATATAAACAAATACACATATAATAACGTAAATTTGTATGAAATATATATTCAAAATACACATTAAATAATGTAAATATGTATAAAAAAATATATACAAAACACAAATAGTATAATGTAAAATCGTATCAAAATATATACACAGAATATTAATAAAATAATGTAAATTTGTATGAAAATTAAGATGCAAAATACCTATAAAATAACGCATTTTTTATAAAATTATTGATACCAAAATACACATAAAATATTTGAATTTGTATTAAAATAAATATACAAAATGCACATATAATAAGGTAAATTTGTATTGAAATAGATATGCAAAATACATATAAAATAATGTAAATTTGTTTCAAAATATATATACGAATACACATAAAATAACGTAGATTTCTATAAAAATACATATACAAAATACACATAATATTAAGTAAATACGTATAAAAAATGTATACAAAATACACATAAAATAATGTAAATTCGTATAAATGTAAATAAACAATATACCAATAAAAGAATGTGTATTTGTATAAATATAAATATACAAAATGCACATAAAATAACGTAAATTTATATAAAACTATATACATAAAATAACGCAAATTTCTATAAAAATATATGTACAAAAATTAACATAAAATAAATTTGCATAAAAATATATATACAAAACACACTTTAGATAATGTAAATGAGTATAAAAATATGTATACAAAATACCTATGAAATAATCTAAATTCGCATCGAGTTAAATTAAGAAAATATCAATAAAATAATGTAATTTTGGATGAAAATATATATACAAAATACACATAAAATAACCTAAATACAAATACAAATATACACATAAAATAATTTAAAATTGAATGAAATAAATATACAAAATAAACATAAAATAAGGTAAATTTGTAATGAAATATATGAAAAAACACACATAAAATAATATAAATTTGTATGAAAATATATATACAAATACACATTAAATAACATGAATTTGTATAAAATTTGTATCAAAATATATACTTATACACACAATAAAATAACGTAATTTTTTTATGAAAATGTATATACAAAATACACATAAAATAATTTAAATACGTAGAAAAATATATATACAAAAAACATATAAAATAATGTAAATTTGTATGAAAATATATAAACAAATACACATAAAATAATGTAAATTTGGATAAAATATATATACAAAATGAACATTAAATAATGTAAATATTTATAAAAAAAAATATACAAAATACACATAGAATAATGTTAAATCGTATCAAAATAAATAAAGAGAATATCAATAAAATAATGTAAATTTGTATGAAAATAAAGATGCAAAATATCCATATAATAACGCATATTTCCATAAAAATATATATACAAAAATACATATAAAATAGTTAAATTTGTATTAAAATAAATATACAAAATGCACGTACAATAAAGTAAATTGGTATTGAAATAGATATGCAAAATACACATCAATAATGTAAATTTGTATCAAAATATATATACGAATACTCATAAAATAGAGTAAATTTCTATGAAAATATACATACAAAATAGATATACAAAATACACATATAACTAGTTAAATTTGTATTTAAATACATGTACAAAAAACACATAAAATAATGTAGATTTGTATGAAATGAAAACAAATACATTTTATATAAAATATATATACAAAATACACATAGAATAATGTAAAATCATATCAAAATAAATACACAGAATATCAATAAAATAATGTAAATTTGTATGAAAATAAAGATGCAAAATACCCATAAAATAAAGCATATTGTTATAAAAATACATATACAAAAATACATATAGATTAATCAAATTTGTATTAAAATTAATATACAAAATGCACATACAATAAGGTAAATTTGTATTGAAAAAATATGCAAAATACACATAAAACAATGTAAATTTGTCTCAAAATATATATACGAATACACATAAAATAACGCAGATTTCTATAGAAATATATATACAAAATACACTTGAAATAATGTAAATACGTATAAAAATATATATAAAAAATACACATTAAATAATGTTAATTCGTGTCAAAATAAATAAACAAAATATCATGAAAAGAATGTGTATTTGTATAAAAATAGATATACAAAATACACATAAAATAACCTAAATTTGTATAAAACTATATACAAAAATATACAAAAAACATATAAAAATAGGTAAATTTGTATTGAAATACATATACAAAATACACATAAAATAATGTAAATTTGAATGAAAATATATAAACATATAGACTTAAAATAACGTAAATTTGTATCAAATATATATATACAAAAAAAACATTAAATAATGTAAATATTTATAAAAAAATATATACAAAACACAAATAAAATAATGTAAAATCGTATCAAAATAAATACAGAAAATATTAATAAAATAATGTAAATTTGTATGAAAATTAAGATTCAAAATACGCATGTCATGTGTATTCGTATATATATTTTGAAACAAATTTACATTGTTTATATGTATTTTGTATATCTTATTTTGTGTATTCTGTATTTATTTTTGTTATACATAAAATAATGTAAAATCGTATCAAAATAAGTACACAGAATATCAATAAAAAAAATTAAATTTGTATGAAAACAAAGATGCAAAATACCCATAAGATAAGCATATTTTTTTTTTAAATACATATACAAAAATACACATAGAATAATTAAATTTGTATTAAAATTAATATACAAAATGCACACATACAATAAGGTAAATTTGTATTGAAAAAAAACGCAAAATACAAATAAAACGTAAATTTGTTTCAAAATATATACACGAATACACATAAAATAACGTAGATTTCTATAGAAATATATATACAAAATACACATGAAACTATGTATATACGTATAAAAATATATATATAAAATACATATTAAGTAATGTAAATTCGTGTCAAAATAAATAAACAAAATATCATGAAAAGAATGTGTATTTGTATGAAAATTAATAATAGATAATAAATTTGTATGAAATATATATGCAAGATATACATTAAATAATGTAAATATGTATAAAAAAAAATATATACAAAAAACAAATAGAATAATGTAAGATCGTATCAAAATAAATACACCGAATATTAATAAAATAATGTAAATTTGTATGAAAATAAAGATGCAAAATTCCCATCAAATAGCGCATTTCTTATAAAAATATATATACCAAAATACACATAAAATATTTAAATTTGTATTGAAATAAATATACAAAATGCACATACAATAAGGAAAACTTTTATTGAAAGAGATATGCAAAAATACATATAAAACAAAGTAAATTTGTTTCAAAATATATATACGAATACACATGAAATAACGTAGATTTATATAAAAATATATATACAAAATACACATAAAATTAGGTAAATACGTATTAAAAAATGTAAACAAAATACACATAAAATAATATAAATTCGAAACAAAATAAATAAACAAAATACCAATAAAACAATGTGTATTTGTATAAATATAAATGTACAAAATACAGATACAAAATAAACATAAAATAAGGTAAATTTGTAATGAAATATATGTACAAAATACACATAAAATAATGTAAATTTATATGAAAATATATATACAAAAACACATAAAATACCATGAATTATTATAAAATTATATATTCAAAATAAATATTAAATAATGTAAATGCGTATAAAAAATATATATACAAAGTACATATAAAATAAAGTAAATTCGTATCAATATAAATCAACAAAATACCAATAAAATAATATATATTTGAATGAAAATAGATTTACAAAATACACATAACATAACTGAAATTTGTATTGAAATATATACAAAAATACATAAAAATAATTTGAGTTTGTATGAAAATAGATATTCAAAATACACATGAAACTAGGTAAATTTCTTTTGAAATATATATACAAAATACCCATAAAATATTGTAAATTTGTGTCAGAATATATAAACAAATACACATAAAATAACGTAAATTTGTTTGAAAAATATATACAAAATACACATTGAATAATGTCAAATCGTATCAAAATGAATGAGCAGAATATCAATAAAATAACGTAAATTTGTATGAAAATAAAGATGCAAAATACCCATAAAATAAAGCATATTTTTATAAAAATACATATACAAAAATACACATAGAATAATTAAATTTGTATTAAAATTAATATACAAAATGCATATACAATAAGGTAAATTTGTATTGAAAAAATATGCAAAATACACATAAAAGTGTAAATTTGTTGAAAAATCTATATACGAATACACATAAAATAACGTAGATTTCTATAGAAATATATATACAAAATACACATGAAATGATGTAAATACGTATAAAAATATATATACAAAATACACATTAAATAATTTAAATTCTCGTCAAAATAAATAAACAAAATATCAATAAAAGAATGTGTATTTGTATGAAAATAGATATACAAAATACTCATAAAATAACCTAAGTTTGTATAAAACTATATACAAAAATACACAAAAATAATTTAAATTAGTATGAAAATATATATACAAAATACACATAAAATTATTTTGTATTTCTATTTTATACAAATGTACGTTATTTTATGTGAATTTGTTTTCATTTCATACAAATTTACATTATTTTATGTGTATTTTGTACATGTATTTAAATACAAATTTAACTAATTACATATTTTTATAAAAATACATATACAAAAATACACATAGATTAATCAAATTTGTATTAAAATTAATATACAAAATGCACATACAATAAGGAAAATTTGTATTGAAAAAATATGCAAAATTCACATAAAACAATGTAAATTTGTTTCAAAATATATATTCGAATACACATAAAATAACTCAGATTTCTATAGAAATATATATACAAAATACACTTGAAATAATGTAAATACGTATAAAAATATATATACAAAATACACATTAAATAATGTTAATTCGTGTCAAAATAAATAAACAAAATATCATGAAAAGAATGTGTATTTGTATGAAAATAGATATACAAAATATACATAAAATAACCTAAATTTGTATAAAACTATATACAAAAATACACAAAAATAATTTAAACTTGTATGAAAATAAATATACAAAAAACATATAAAAATAGGTAAATTTGTATTGAAATACATATACAAAATACACATAAAATAATGTAAATTTGAATGAAAATATGTAAACATATAGACTTAAAATAACGTAAATTTGTATCAAATATATATACAAAAAAAAAACATTAAATAATGTAAATATATATATAAAAAAATATATACAAAACACAAATAAAATAATGTAAAATCGTATCAAAATAAATACAGAAAATATTAATAAAATAATGTAAATTTGTATGAAAATTAAAATGCAAAATACCCATAAAATACGTATAAAAAAAAAATGTAAAAAATACACAAATAATCGTGTAATTCGTATCAAAATAAATAGACAAAATACCAATAAAATAATGTAAATTTCTATGAGAAAACATATACAAAATACACATAAATAACGCAAATATCAATAAAAATATATATAATATAATATATTTTTATACATATTTTAAATATTTTATGTATATTTTGTATATATATTTTATCCAAATTTACGTTATTTTATATGTATTTGTTTATATATTTTCATACAAATTTACATTATTTTATGTGAGTTTTGTATATGTATTTCAATACAAATCTGCCTAACTTGATGTGTATTTTGCATATCTATTTTCAAACAAATTTAAATTATTTTTATGTATTTTTGTATATATTTTTATACAAATTTTAGTTATTTTATTTGTTTTTTGTATATATATTTTCCTACAAATATACATTCTTTTATTAGAATTTTGTGTATTTAATTTTTTACGACTTTACATTATTTTATGTGTATTTTGTATATATATTTTTATACGTATTTAAATTATTTTATGTGTATTTTATATATACATTTTCATAAAAATTTATGTTATTTTATTGTGTGTATTCGTATATATTTTGAAACAAATTTTATACAAATTCATGTTATTTTATGTGTATTTGTATATATATTTTCATACAAATTTATATTATTTTATGTGTATTCTTACATATATTTTATTACAAATTTACCTTATTTTATGTTTATTTTGTATATTTATTTCATTCAATTTTACATTATTTAATGTGTATTTTTGTATTTGTATTTAGGTTATCTTAGGTTATCTTTAGGTTACCTTATTTTATGTTTATTTTGTATATTTATTTCATTCAATTTTAAATTATTTTATGTGTATATTTGTATTTGTATTTAGTATATTTTATGTGTATTTTGTATATATATTTTCATCCAAAATGACATTATTTTATTGGTATTTTCTTAATTTAATTCGATACGAATTTAGATTATTTCATAGGTATTTTGTATACGTATTTTTTTACTCATTTACATTATCTAAAGTGTGTTTTGTATATATATTTTTATGCAAATTTATTTCATGTTCATTTTTGTACATATATTTTTATAGAAATTTGCGTTATTTTATGTATATAGTTTTATATAAATTTACGTTATTTTATGTGCATTTTGTATATTTATATTTATACAAATACACATTCTTTTATTGGTATATTGTTTACTTACATTTATACGAATTTACATTATTTAAGGTGTATTTTGTATACATTTTTTTATACGTATTTACTTAATATTATGTGTATTTTGTATATGTATTTTTATAGAAATCTACGTTATTTTATGTGTATTCGTATATATATTTTGAAACAAATTTACATTGTTTTATATGTATTTTGCATATCTATTTCAATACAAATTTACCTTATTGAATGTGTTTTTTGTATATTTATTTTAATACAAATTTAATTTTTTTATGTGTATTTTGGTATATATATTTTTGTATAAAATATATATGCAAGATACACATTCAATAATGTAAATAAAATAATGTAAATCTGTATGAAAATATATAAACAAATACATATAAAATAACGTAAATTTGGATAAAATATATATACAAAATATACATTAAATATTTTAAATATGTATAAAAATATATTATATTATATATATTTTTATTGATATTTGCGTTAATTATGTGTATTTTGTATATGTTTTCTCGTAGAAATTTACATTATTTTATTGGTATTTTGTCTATTTATTTTGATACGAATTACATGATTATTTCTGTATTTTGTACATTTTTTTTATTCGTATTTACATTATTTAATGTGTATTTTGTTTATATATTTTTATACAAATTTACGTTATTATATGTGTATTTGATTAAGTATTTTGATACAAATTTACATTATTTTATGTATTTTGTATATATATTTCAATTCAAATTTAGCTTATTTTATGTGTATTTTGTATATCTATTTATTTTAATACAAAATCAAATATTTTATGTTTTTTCGTATATATATTTTTATAAAAAATGCGTTATTTTATGGGTATTTTGCATCTTAATTTTCATACAAATTTACATTATTTTATTAATATTTTCTGTATTTATTTTGATACGATTTTACATTATTTTATTTGTGTTTTGTATATATTTTTTTATACATATTTACATTATTTAATGTGTTTTTTGTATATATATTTGATATAAATTTACATTATTTTAAGTCTAGATGTTTATATATTTTCATTCAAATTTACATTATTTTATGTGTATTTTGTATATGTATTTCAATACAAATTTACCTAATTTTATATGTTTTTTGAATATTTATTTTCATACAAGTTTAAACTATTTTTGTGTATTTTTGTATATAGTTTTATACAAATTTAGGTTATTTTATGTGTATTTTGTATATCTATTTTCATAGAAATACACATTCTTTTCATGATATTTTGTTTATTTATTTTGACACGAATGAACATTATTTAATATGTATTTTGTATATATATTTTTATACGTATTTACATTATTTCAAGTGTATTTTGTATATATATTTCTATAGAAATCTACGTTATTTTATGTGTATTCGTATATATATTTTGAAACAAATTTACATTGTTTTATGTGTATTTTGCATATTTTTTAAATACAAATTTACCTTATTGAATTTGCATTTTGTATATTAATTTTAATACAAATTTGATTAATCTATGTGTATTTTTGTATATGTATTTTTATAAAAATATGCTTTATTTTATGGGTATTTTGCATCTTTATTTTCATAGAAATTTACATTATCTTATTGATATTCTGTGTATTTATTTTGATATGATTTTACATTATTCTATGTGTATTTTGTATATATATTTTATATAAAATGTATTTGTTTTCATTTCATACAAATCTACATTATTTTATGTGTTTTTTGTACATGTATTTAAATACAAATTTAACTAGTTATATGTGTATTTTGTATATCTATTTTGTATGTATATTTTCATAGAAATTTACTCTATTTTATGAGTATTCGTATATATATTTTGATACAAATTTACATTATTGATGTGTATTTTGCATATCTATTTCAATACAAATTTACTTTATTGTACGTGCATTTTGTATATTTATTTTAATACAAATTTAATTATTTTATATGTACTTTTGTATATATATTTTTATGCAAATATGCGTTATTATATGGATATTTTGCATCTTTATTTTCATACAAATTTACATTATTTTATTGATATTCTCTTTATTTATTTTGATTCGATTTAACATTATTCTATGTGTTTTTTGTATATATTTTTTTTTATACATATTTACATTATTTAATGTTCATTTTGTATATATTTTTTATCCAAATTTACATTATTTTATGTGTATTTGTTTATATATTTTCATGCATATTTACATTATTTTAGGTGTTTTTTGTATATATATTTTTCTACGTATTTAAATTATTTTATGAGTCTTTTGTATATACATTTTCGTAAAAAAAATTACGTTATTTTATTGTGTGTATAAGTATATATTTTGATACAAATTTTATACAAATTCATGTTATTTAATGTGTATTAGTATATATATTTTCATACAAATTTATATTATTTTATGTGTATTTTTTCATATATTTCATTACAAATTTACCTTATTTTATGTTTTTTTTGTATATTTATTTCATTCAATTTTAAATTATTTTATGTGTAGATTTGTATTTGTATTTAGGTTATTTTATGTGTATTTTGTATATATATTTTCATCCAAAATTACATTATTTTATTGGTATTTCTTAATTTAATTCGATACGAATTTAGATTATTTCATAGGTATTTTGTATACATATTTTTATACTCATTTACATTATCTAATGTGTGTTTTGTATATATATTTTTATGCAAATTTATCTGTTCATTTTTGTACATATATTTTTATAGAAATTTGCGTTATTTTATGTATATAGTTTTATATAAATTTACATTATTTTATGTGCATTTTGTATATTTATATTTATACAAATACACATTCTTTTATTGGTATATTGTTTATTTACATTTATACGAATTTACATTATTTTATGTGTATTTTGTATACATTTTTTTATACGTATTTACTTAATTTTATGTGTATTTTGTATATGTATTTTTATAGAAATCTACGTTATTTTATGTGTATTCGTATATATATTTTGAAACAAATTTACATTATTTTATATGTATTTTCCATATCTATTTCAATACAAATTTACCTTATTGTATGTGCATTTTGTATATTTATTTTAATACAAGTTCAAATATTTAAGTGTATTTTGGTATCAATAATTTTATAAAAAATGCGTTATTTTATAGGTATTTTGCATCTTAATTTTCATTTTATATGTACTTTGTATATATATTTTTATACGCTCTTACATTATTTAATATTTATTTTGAATATATACTTTTATACAAATTCATGGTATTTTATGAGTATTTGTATATATATTTTCATATAAATTTACATTATTGTATGTGTATTTTGTATATATATTTTATTACAAATCTACCTTATTTTATGTTTATTTTGTACGTGTATTTTGTATATTTATATTTATCCAAATACACATTCTTTTATTGGTATTTTGTTTATCTATTTTAATTCGAATTTACATTATTTTATGTGTATTTTGAATACATTTTTTTATACGTATTTATTTAATTTTATGTGTATTTTGTATATATATTTTTATAGAAATCTACGTTATTTTATGTGTATTCGTATATATATTTTGAAACGAATTTACATTGTTTTATATGTATTTTTGCATATCTCTTTCAATACAAATTTACCTTATTGTATGTGCATTTTGTATATTTATTTCAATGCAAATTTAAATATTTTATGTGTATTTTGGTATATATATTTTTATAAGAAATGCGCTATTTTATGGGAATTTTGCATCTTTATTTTCATACAAATTTACATTATTTTATTAATATTCGGTGTATTTATTTTGATACGATGTTACATTATTCTATTTGTTTTTTGTATATACTTTTTTATACATATTTACATTATTTAATGTGTGTCTTGCATATATATTTTATACAAATTTATTATCTATTATCTATTTTCTTACAAATACACATTCGTTTCATGATATTTTGTTTATTTATTTTGACACGAATTTACATTATTTGATATGTATTTTGTATATATATTTTTATACGTATTTACATAATTTCATATGTATTTTGTATATATATTTCTATAGAAATCTACTTTATTTTATGTGTATTCGTATATATATTTTGAAACAAATTTACATTGTTTTATATGTATTTTTGAATATCTCTTTCAATACAAATTTACCTTACTGTATATGCATTTTGTATATTTATTTCAATACAAATTTAAATATTTTATGTGTATTTTGGTAAATATATTTTATAAAAAATGCGATAATTTTGGGAATTTTGTATCTATATTTTCATACAAATTTACATTATTTTATTGATATTCTGTGTATTTATTTTGATACGATTTTACATTATTCTATTTGTTTTTTGTATATATTTTTTATACACATTTACATTATTTAATGTGTATCTTGCATATATATTTTATACAAATTTACGTTATTTTAATTGAATTTGTTTATATATTTTCTTTCAAATTTACATTATTTGATGTGTATTTTGTATATGTATTTCAATACAAATTTACCTAATTTTATGTGTATTTTGTATATTTCTTTTCATACAAATTTGAAGTATTTTTGTGTATTTTGTATATAGTTTTATACAAATTTAGGTTATTTTATGTACGCATTTACATTATTTAGTGTGTGTTTTGTATATATATTTTTTTGCAAATTTACTTTATTTTATGTGCATTTTTGTACATATATTTTTATAGAAATTTGCGTTATTTGTATATGTTTTCTCATACAAATTTACATTATTTTATTGCTATTTTGTTTATTTATTTTGATACGAATTACATGATTATATGTGTATTTTGTACATATTTTTTATACGTATTTACATTACTTAATGTGTATTTTGTTTATATATTTTTAAACAAATCTACGTTATTATATGTATTTGTATAAATATTTTGATACAGATTTACATTATTTTATGTATTTTGTATGTATATTTCAATTCAAATTTAGCTTATTTTAGCTGTATTTTGTATATATATTTTCATACAAATTTAATTACTTCTGTGTATTTTTGTATATAGTTTTATACAAATTTACGATATTTTATGTGTATTTTGTATATTTATATTTTTACAAATACACATTTTTTTATACGTATTTACTTAATTTTATGTGTATTTTGTATATATATTTTTATAGAAATCTACGTTTTTTTATTTGTATTCGTATATATATTTTGAAACAAATTTACATTGTTTTATATGTATTTTTGCATATCTCTTTCAATACAAATTTACCTTATTGTATGTGCATTTTGTATATTTATTTCAATACAAATTTAAATATTTTATGTGTATTTTGGTATATATATTTTTATAAGAAATGCGCTATTTTATAGGAATTTTGCATCTTTATTTTCATACAAATTTACATTATTTTAATAATATTCGGTGTATTTATTTTGATACGAGTTTACATTATTCTATTTGTTTTTTGGGTATACTTTTTTATACATATTTACATTATTTAATGAGTATCTTGCATATATATTTTATACAAATTTATTATCTATTATCTATTTTTATACAAATACACATTCTTTTCATGATATTTTGTTTATTTATTTTGACACGAATTTACATTATTTGATATGTATTTTGTATATATATTTTTATACGTATTTACATAATTTCATATGTATTTTGTATATATATTTCTATAGAAATCTACTTTATTTTATGTGTATTCGTATATATGTTTTGAAACAAATTTACATTGTTTTATATGTATTTTTGAATATCTCTTTTAATACAAATTTACCTTACTGTATATGCATTTTGTATATTTATTTCAATACAAATTTAAATATTTTATGTGTATTTTGGTATATATATTTTTTAAAAAATGCGATAATTTTTGGGAATTTTGCATCTTTATTTTCATACAAATTTACATTATTTTATTGATATTCTGTGTATTTATTTTGATACGATTTTACATTATTCTATTTGTTTATTGTATATATTTTTTTATACACATTTACATTATTTAATGTGTATCTTGCATATATATTTTATACATATTTACGTTATTTTAAGTGTATTTGTTTTTATATTTTCATTCAAATTTACATTTATTTTAATTCGAAATTACATTATTTTATGTGTATTTTGTATACATTTTTTTATACGTATTTACTTAATTTTATGTGTATTTTGTATATATATTTTTTATAAAAATCTACGTTTTTTTATTTGTATTCGTATATATATTTTGAAACAAATTTACATTGTTTTATATGTATTTTTGCATATCTCTTTCAATACAAATTTACCTTATTGTATGTGCATTTTTTATATTTATTTCAATGCAAATTTAAATATTTTATGTGTATTTTGGTATATATATTTTTATAAGAAATGCGCTATTTTATGGGAATTTTGTATCTTTATTTTCATACAAATTTACATTATTTTATTAATATTCGGTGTATTTATTTTGATACGATATTACATTATTCTATTTGTTTTTTTATATACTTTTTTATACATATTTACATTATTTAATGTGTATCTTGCATATATATTTTATACAAATTTATTATCTATTATCTATTTTCATACAAATACACATTCTTTTCATGATATTTTGTTTATTTATTTTGACACGAATTTACAGTATTTGATATGTATTTTGTATATATATTTTTATACGTATTTACATAATTTCATATGTATTTTGTATATATATTTCTATAGAAATCTACTTTATTTTATGTGCATTCGTATATATATTTTGAAACAAATTTTCATTGTTTTATATGTATTTTTGAATATCTCTTTCAATACAAATTTACCTTACTGTATATGCATTTTGTATATTTATTTCAATACAAATTTAAATATTTTATGTGTATTTTGGTAAATATATTTTTATAAAAAATGCGATAATTTTCGGGAATTTTGTATCTTTATTTTCATACAAATTTACATTATTTTATTGATATTCTGTGTATTTATTTTGATAGGATTTTACAGTATTCTATTTGTTTTTTGTATATATATTTTTTATACATATTTACATTATTTAATGTGTATCTTGCATATATATTTTATACAAATTTACGTTATTTTAAGTGTATTTGTTTATATATTTTCATTCAAATTTACATTATTTGATGTGTATTTTGTATATGTATTTCAATACAAATTTACCTAATTTTATGTGTATTTTGTATATTTCTTTTCAAACAAATTTAAATTATTTTTGTGTATTTTTGTATATAGTTTTATACAAATTTAGGTTATTTTATGTACGCATTTACATTATTTAGTGTGTGTTTTGTATATATATTTTTTTTGCAAATTTACTTTATTTTATGTGCATTTTTGTACATATATTTTTATAGAAATTTGCGTTAGCTGTATATGTTTTCTCATACAAATTTACATTATTTTATTGCTATTTTGTTTATTTATTTTGATACGAATTACATGATTATATGTGTATTTTACATAAGAACATAAGAACATAAGAACGCAGGAGTCTGCAAGAGGCCGGTAGGCCTGTACGAGGCAGCTCCTTTGTACATATTTTTTATACGTATTTACATTACTTAATGTGTATTTTGTTTATATATTTTTAAACAAATCTACGTTATTATATGTATTTGTATAAATATTTTGATACAGATTTACATTATTTTATGTATTTTGTATGTATATTTTAATTCAAATTTAGCTTATTTTAGCTGTATTTTGTATATATATTTTCATACAAATTTAATTACTTCTGTGTATTTTTGTATATAGTTTTATACAAATTTACGATATTTTATGTGTATTTTGTATATTTATATTTTTACAAATACACATTCTTTTACTGGTATTTTGTTTATTTATTTTGATACGATTTTTATGTATTTTTTGTATTTATTTTTTTATACGTATTTACTTTATTTTATGTGTATTTTGTATATATTTTTATAGAAATCTACGTTATTTTATGTGTATTCGTATATATATTTTGAAACAAATTTACATTGTTTTATATGTATTTTGCATATCTATTTCAATACAAATTTGCAAATTTACTTTATTTTATGTGCATTTTTGTACATATATTTTTTAGAAATTTGCGTTATTTTATGTGTATTTGTATATGTTTTCTCATACAAATTTACATTATTTTATTGCTATTTTGTTTATTTATTTTGATACAAATGAAAATAGATATACAAAATATACATAAAATAAACTAAATTTGTATTGAAATATATATACAAAATACATAAAATAATGTAAATTTGTATCAAAATATTTTAACAGATGCGCATAAAATAACGTAAATTTGTTTTAAAATATACAAAATACACATTAAATAATGTAAATATGTATAAAAAAAATATATACAAAACACAAATAGAATAATGTAAAATCGTATCAAAATAAATACACAGAATATTAATAAAACAATGTAAATTCGTATGAAAATAGATATACAAAATACAGATAAAATAAGCTAAATTTGAATTGAAATGTATATACAAAATACATAAAATAATGTAGATTTGTATCAAAATATTTATAAAAATACCCATAAAATAACGCATTTTTTTTTATAAAAATATATATACCAAAATACACATCAAAAAATTAAATTTGTATTAAAATAAATATACAAAAAACACATACAATAAGGTAAATTTGTATTGAAATAGATATGCAAAATACATATAAAACAATGTAAATTTGTTTCAAAATATATATACGATTTTTTTTTATTTTATTTTTTTACAACAAAGGAGGCAGCTCAAGGGCAACAAAAAAAGAAAACAATAATAAAAAAAAATCCCGCTACTCGCTGCTCCTAAAGTAAAGCAAAAGAGGTGGCCGAAAGGAAGATCAAATACAGGAGGAGAGGTGTCCTGATACCCTCCTCTTGAAAGAGTTCAAGTCGTAGGCAGGAGGAGATACAGATGAAGGAAGATTGTTCCAGAGTTTACCAGCGTGAGGGATGAAAGAGTGAAGATTCTGGTTAACTCTTGCATAAAGGGGTTTGGACAGTATAGGGATGAGCATGAGTAGAAAGTCGAGTGCAGCGGGGCCGCGGGAGGGGGGGAGGCATGCAGTTAGCAAGTTCAGAAGAGCAGTCAGCGTGGAAATATCGATAGAAGATAGAAAGAGAGGTAACATTGCGGCGGAATTTAAGAGGTAGAAGACTATCAGTATGAGGAGGAGAGCTGATGAGACGAAGAGCCTTAGCCTCCACTCAGTCCAGAAGTGCTGTGTGAGTGGAGCCCCCCCACACATGAGAAGCATACTCCATACGAGGGCGGACAAGGCCCCTGTATATGGACAGCAACTGTGCAGGGGAGAAGAACTGGCGGAGACGGTACAGAACGTCCAGCCTCGAGGAAGCTGATTTAGTAAGAGATGAGATATGAAACTTCCAGTTGAGATTTTCAGTTAAGGATAGACCGAGGATGTTTAGTGTTGAGGAAGGTGATAGCTGGGTGTTGTCAAAGAATAGGGGATAGTTGTTTGGAAGATTGTGTCGAGTGTATAAAATAATGTAGATTTCTATAAAAATATATATACAAAATACACATAAAATGAAGTAAATACGTATAAAAAAATGTATACAAAATACACATAAAATAATGTAAATTCGTATCAAAATAAATATACAAAATACCAATAAAAGAATGTGTATTTGTATAAATATAAATATACAAAATACACATAAATTAACGTAAATTTATATAAAACTATATACAAAAATACAAAGAAGTATTTTAATTTGTATGAAAATAGATATACAAAATAAGGTAAATTCGTTTCAAATTCAATAAACAAAATTCAGATAAAAGAACGTATATTTGTAGAAAAAAAAATATACAAAATACACATTAAATAACGAAAATTTGTATGAAATAAATATACAAAATGCACATACAATAAGGTAAACTTCTGTTGAAAGAGATATGCAAAATACATATAAAAATTGTAAATTTGTTTCAAAATATATATACGAATACACATAAAATAACGTAGATTTCTATAAAAATATATATACAAAATACACAAAACTAGGTAAATACGTATAAAAAAATGTAAACAAAATACACATAAAATAATATAAATTCGAAACAAAATAAATAAACAAAATACCAATAAAAGAATGTGTATTTGTTCTGTGAATTTTTGTATATAGTTTTATACAAATTTACGATATTTTATGTGTATTTTGTATATTTATATTTATACAAATACACATTCTTTTACTGGTATTTTGTTTATTTATTTTGATACGATTTTTATGTGTATTTTGTATTCATTTTTTTATACGTATTTACTTCATTTTATGTGTATTTTGTATATCTTTTTATAGAAATCAACGTTATTTTATGTGTATTCGTATATATATTTTGAAACAAATTTACATTGTTTTATATGTATTTTGCATATCTATTTCAATACAAATTTACCTTACAGTATGTGCATTTTTTATATTTATTTTAATACAAATTTTAATATTTTATGTGTATTTTGGTATATATATTTTTATAGAAAATGCGTTATTTTATGGCTATTTTTCATCTTTATTTTCATACAAATTTACATTATTTAATTAATATTCTGTGTATTTATTTTGATACGATTTTTCATTATTCTATTTGTGTTTTGTATATTTTTTTTTATACATATTTACATTATTTAATTAGTATTTTGTATATATATTTGATACAAATTTACGTTATTTTAAGTGTATATGTTTATATATTTTCATTCAAATTTCCATTATTTTATGTGTATTTTGTATATGTATTTCAATACAAATTTACCTAATTTTATGTGTATTTTGTATATTTATTTTCATACAAATTTAAATTATTTTTGTGTATTTTTGTATATAGTTTTATACAAACTTAGGTTATTTTATGAGTATTTTGTATATCTATTTTCATATAAATACACATTCTTTTATTGATATTTTGTTTATTTATTTTGTCGAGAATTTAAAGTATTTAATGTGTATTTTGTATATATATATATATTTTTATACGTGTTTACATCATTTCATGTGTATTTTGTATATATATTTCTATAGAAATATACGTTATTTTATGTGTATTCGTTTATAGATTTTTAAACAAATTTACGCTTTAATGTGAATTTTGTATATTTTTTCAATACAAATTTACCTTATTGTACGTGCATTTTGTATATTAATTTTAATACAAATTTAATTATTCTATGTGTATTTTTGTATATGTATTTTTAAAAAAATATGCTTTATTTTATGGGTATTTTGCATCTTTATTTTCATACAAAATTACATTATTTTATTGACATTCTGCTTATTTATTTTGATACGATTTTACATTATTCTATGTGTATTTTGTATATATTTTTCATTTAATTTAGCTTATTTTATGTGTATTTTGTATATCTATTTATTTTAATACAAAATCAAATATTTATGTTTTTTCGTATATATATTTTTATAAAAAATGCGTTATTTTATGGGTATTTTGCATCTTAATTTTCATACAAATTTACATAATTTTATTAATATTTTTCTGAATTTATTTTGATACGATTTTACATTATTTTATTTGTGTTTTTTATATATTTTTCTATACATATTTACATTATTTAATGTGTTTTTTGTATATATATTTGATACAAATATATGTTTATATATTTTCATTCAAATATATTGTATTCATATGTATTTTAATACAAATTTATCTAATTTTATATGTTTTTTGTATATTTATTTTCATACAAGTTTATATTATTTTTGTGTATTTTTGTTTATAGTTTTATACAAATTTAGGTTATTTTATGTGTATTTTGTATATCTATTTTCATACAAATACACATTCTTTTCATGATATTTTGTTTATTTATTTTGACACGAATTAACATTATTTAATGTGTATTTTGTATATATATTTTTATACGTATTTACTTTATTTCAAGTGTATTTTGTATATATATTTCTATAGAAATCTGCGTTTTTATATGTGTATTCGTATATATATTTTGAAACAAATTTACATTGTTTTATGTGTATTTTGCATATTTTTTCAATACAAATTTACCTTATTGTATGTGCATTTTGTATATTAATTTTAATACAAATTTGATTAATCTATGTGTATTTTGTATATATATTTTATAAAATATGCTTTATTTTATGGGTATTTTGCATCTTTATTTTATACAAATTTACATTATTTTATTGATATTCTGTGAATTTATTTTAATATGATTTTACATTATTCTATGTGTATTTTGTATATATATTTAATATAAAATGTATTTGTTTTCACTTCATACAAATCTACATTATTTTATGTATATTTTGTACATGTATACACATAAAATATTTAAATTTGTATTGAAATAAATATACAAAATGCACATACAATAAGGTAAACTTCTATTGAAAGAGATATGCAAAAATACATATAAAACAATGTAAATTTGTTTCAAAATATATATACAAATACACATAAAATAACTTAGATTTATATAAATATATATATAAAAAATAAACATAAAATTAAGTAAATACGTCTAAAAATATGTAAACAAAATACACATAAAATAATGTAAATTGAAACAAAAATAAATAAACAAAATACTAATAAAAGAATGTATTTGTATAAATATAAATGTACAAATACACATACAATATAAACATAAAATAAGGAAAATTTGTAATAAAATATAGGTACAAAATACACATAAAATAATGTAAATTTGTATGAAAATATATACACAAATACATATAAAATAACATGAGTTTGTATAAAAATATATATTCAAAATAAATATTAAATAATGTAAATGCGTATAAAATATATATACAAACTACATATAAAATAATGTAAATTCGTATCAATATAAATCAACAAAATACCAATAAAATAATATATATTTGAATGAAAATAGATTTACAAAATACACATAACATAACTAAAATTTGTATTGAAATATATACAAAAATACATAAAAATAATTTGAGTTTGTATGAAAATAGATATTCAAAATACATATAAAATGAGGTAAATTTCTTTTGAAATATATATACAAAATACCCATAAAATATTGTAAATTTGTGACAAAATATATAAACAAATACACATAAAATAACTTAAAATAACGTAAATATGTCTCAAATATATATACAAAAAACACATTAAATAATGTAAATATGTATAAAAAAATATATACAAAACATAAATAAAATAATGTAAAATCGTATCAAAATAAATACAGAAAATATAAATAAAATAATGTAAATTTGTATGAAAATTAAGATGCAAAATACCCATAAAATAACGCATTTTTTATAAAAATATACATTCGAAAAAACATAAAATATTTGATTTTGTATTAAAATAAATAGATATACATTCTTTTATTGGTATTTTGTTTATTTATTTTGTTTCGAATTTACATTATATTATGTGTATTTTGTTTACATTTTTTTATACGTATTTACTTAATTTTATTTTTATTTTTTATATATTTTTATAGAAATCTACGTTATTTTATGTGTATTCGTATATATATTTTGAAACAAATTTATATTGTTTTATATGTATTTTTGCATATCTCTTTCAATAGAAGTTTACTTTATTGTATGTGCATTTTGTATATTTATTTCAATACAAATTTAAATATTTTATGTGTATTTTGGTATATATATTTTTATAAGAAATGCGCTATTTGATGGGAATTTTGCATCTTTATTTTCATACAAATTTACATTATTTTATTAATATTCTGTGTATTTATTTTGATACGATTTTACATTATTCTATTTGTTTTTTGTATATATTTTTTTATACATATTTACATTATTTAATGTGTATCTTGCATATATATTACATACAAATTTATTATCTCTTATTTATTTTCATACAAATACACATTCTTTTCATGATATTTTGTTTATTTATTTTGTCACGAATTTACATTACTTAATATGTATTATATATATATATATATATATATATATATATATATATATATATATATATATATATATATATATATATATATATATATATATATATATATTTTTTTTATACGTGTTTACATAATTTCATGTATTTTGTATATATATATTTCTATAGAAATCTACGTTATTTTATGTATTCGTATATATTTTGAAACAAATTTACTCTGTTTTATTTGTATTTTGCGTTTTTTTTCAATACAAATTTACCTTATTGTATGTGTGCATTTTGTATATTAATTTTAATACAAATTTAATTATTCTATGTGTATTTTTGTATATGTATTTTAAAAAAAACATATGCTTTGTCTTATGGGTATTTTGCATCTTTATTTTTATACAAATTTAAATTATTTTATTGATATTCTGTGTACTTATTTTGATACGATTTTACATTATTCTATGTATAACAAAAATAAATACAGAATACACAAAAATAGATATGCAAAATACATATAAACAATGTAAATTTGTTTCAAAATATATATACGAATACACATGAAATAAGGTAGATTTCTATAAAAATATATATACAAAATACACATAAAATTAAGTAAATACGTATAAAAAATGTATACAAAGTACACAACAAAATACCAATAAAAGAATGTGTATTTGTATAAATATATATATACAAAATACACATTAAATAATATAAATTTGTTTAAAACTATACAAAATTCACATGAAATGATGTAAATACGTATAAAAATATATATAAAAAATACACATTAAATAATGTAAATTCGCGTCAAAATAAATAAACAAAATATCAATAAAAGAATGTGTATTTGTATGAAAATAGATATACAAAATACACATAAAATAACCTAAATTTGTATCAAACTATATACAAAAATACACAAAAATATTTTTAAATTTGTATGAAAATAAATATACAAAATACACATAAAATTAGGTAAATTTGTATTAAAATACATACACAAAATACACATAAAATAATGTAAATTTGAATGAAAATACATAAACAAATACACTTAAAATAACGTAAATTTGTATAAAAAATATGTACAAAACACAAATAGAATAATGTAAAATCGTATCAAAATAAATACACAGAATATTAATAAAATAATGTAAATTTGTATGAAAATAAAGAAGCAAAATACCCATAAAATAACGCATTTTTTTTATTTATAAAAATATATATACCAAAATACACATCAAAAAATTAAATTTGTATTAAAATAAATATACAAAAAACACATACAATAAGGTAAATTTGTATTGAAATAGATATGCAAAATACATATAAAACAATGTAAATTTGTTTCAAAATATATATACGAATACACATAAAATAACGTAGATTTCTATAAAAATATATATACAAAACACACATAAAATTAAGTAAATACGTATAAAAAAATGTATACAATATACACATAAAATAATGTAAATTCGTATCAAAATAAATAAACAAAATACCAATAAAAGAATGTGTATTTGTATGAATATAAATATACAAAATACACATAAATTAACGTAAATTTATATAAAACTATATACAAAAATACACAGAAGTAATTAAATTTGTTGAAAATATATACAAAATACACACGAAATAAGCTAAATTTGAATTGAAATATATATACAAAATACATGAAATAAAGTAAATTTGTATCAAAATATTTATACAAATACACATATAATAACGTAAATTTGTATGAAAATATATAAACAAAATACACATTAAATAATGTAAATATGTATAAAAAAATATGTACAAAATACACATATAATCATGTAACTCGTATCAAAATAAATAAACAAAATACCAATAAAATAAAATAAATTTGTATGAGTAAACGTGTATGTTGCATATTTTTTCAATACAAACTTACCTTATTATATACGCATTTTATATATTAATTTTAATACAAATTTAATTATTCGATGTGTATTTTTGTATCTGTATTTTTATAAACATATGCTTTATTTTTTGGGTATTTTGCATCTTTATTTTCATACAAATTTACATTATTTTATTGATATTCTGCTCATTCATTTTGATACGAATTGACATTATTCTATGTGTATTTTGTATATATTTTTCAAACAAATTTACGTTATTTTATGTGTATTTGTTTATATATTTTGACACAAATTTACAATATTTTATGGGTATTTTGCATATACATTTCAAAAGAAATTTACCTAGTTTTATGTGTATTTTGTATATCTATTTTCATACAAACTCAAATTATTTCTATGTATTTTTGTATATATTTTAATACAAATTTTAGTTATGTTATGTGTATTTTGTAAATTTATTTTCTTTCAAATATATATTATTTTATTGGTGTTTTGTTGATTTATATTGATACGAATTTACATTATTTTATATGTACTTTGTATATATATTTTTATACGCTTTTACATTATTTAATATTTATTTTGAATATATATTTTTATACAAATTCATGGTATTTTATGTGTATTTGTATAGATATTTTTATATAAATTTACATTACTTTATGTGTATTTTGTACATAAATTTTTTTACAAATCTACCTTATTTTATATTTATTTTGTATGTGTATTTTGTATATTTATATTTATCCAAATACACATTCTTTTATTGGTATTTTGTTTATTTATTTTAATTCGAATTTACATTATTTTATGTGTATTTTATATACATTTTTTTATACGTATTTACCTAATTTTATGTGTATTTTGTATATATATTTTTATAGAAATCTACGTTTTTTTATTTGTATTCGTATATATATTTTGAAACAAATTTACATTGTTTTATATGTATTTTTGCATATCTCTTTCAATACAAATTTACCTTATTGTATGTGCATTTTGTATATTTATTTAAATGTTAATTTAAATATTTTATGTGTATTTTGGTATATATATTTTTATAAGATTACGAAAATTTGAATAAAAATATATACAAAAAAACAAAAAAATAAATTTCAATTTGTATGAAAATAGATATACAAAATACACATATAATTAGTTAAATTTGTATTTAAATACATGTACAAAATACACATAAAATAATGTAAATTTGTATGAAATGAAAACAAATTCACATAAAATTCGCGTCAAAATAAATAAACAAAATATCAATAAAAGAATGTGTATTTGTATGAAAATAGATATACAAAATACACATAAAATAACCTAAATTTGTATCAAACTATATACAAAAATACACAAAAATATTTTGAATTTGTATGAAAATAAATATACAAAATACACATAAATTTAGGTAAATTTGTTTTGAAATACATACACAAAGTACACATAAAATAATGTAAATTTGAATGAAAATACATAAACAAATACACTTAAAATAACGTAAATTTGTATAAAAAAATATGTACAAAACACAAATAGAATAATGTAAAATCGTATCAAAATAAATACACAGAATATTAATAAAATATTGTAAATTTGTATGAAAATAAAGAAGCAAAATACACATAAAATAACGCATTTTTTTTATTTATAAAAATATATATACCAAAATACACATCAAAAAATTAAATTTGTATTAAAATAAATATACAAAAAACACATACAATAAGGTAAATTTGTATTGAAATAGATATGCAAAATACATATAAAACAATGTAAATTTGTTTCAAAATATATATACGAATATACATAAAATAACGTAGATTTCTATAAAAATATATATACAAAATACACATAAAATGAAGTAAATACGTATAAAAAGATGTATACAAAAAACACATAAAATAATGTAAATTCGTATCAAAATAAATAAACAAAATACCAATAAAAGAATGTGTATTTGTATAAATATAAATATACAAAATACACATAAAATAACGTAAATTTATATAAAACTATATACAAAAATACACAGAAGTAATTAAATTTGTATGAAAATATATACAAAATACACACAAAATAAGCTAAATTTTAATTTAAATATATATACAAAATACATGAAATAAAGTAAATTTGTATCAAAATATTTATACAAATACACATATAATAACGTAAATTTGTATGAAAATATATAAACAAAATACACATTAAATAATGTAAATACGTATAAAAAATATGTACAAAATACACATATAATCATGTAATTCGTATCAAAATAAATAAACAAAATACCAATAAAATAATATAAATTTGTATGAGTTAACGTGTATGATGCATATTTTTTCAATACAAATTTACCTTATTATATACGCATTTTGTATATTAATTTTAATACAAATTTAATTATTCGATGTGTATTTTTGTATCTGTATTTGTATACATATTTTTATACGCTTTTACATTATTTAATATTTATTTTGAATATATATTTTTATACAAATTCATGGTATTTTATGTGTATTTGTATATATATTTTTATATAAATTTACATTATTTTATGTGTATTTTGTACATATATTTTTTTACAAATTTACCTTATTTTATGTTTATTTTGTATGTGTATTTTGTATATTTATATTTATCCAAATACACATTCTTTTATTGGTATTTTGTTTATTTATTTTAATTCGAATTTACATTATTTTATGTATTTTGTATACATTTTCTTATACGTATTTACTTAATTTTTAGTGTATTTTGTATATATATTTTTATAGAAATCTACGTTTTTTTATTTGTATTCGTATATATATTTTGAAACAAATTTACATTGTTTTATATGTATTTTTGCATATCTCTTTCAATACAAATTTACCTTATTGTATGTGCATTTTGTATATTTATTTCAATGCAAATTTAAATATTTTATGTGTATTTTGGTATATATATTTTTATAAGATTACGAAAATTTGAATAAAAATATATACAAAAAAACAATAAAATAAATTTCAATTTGTATGAAAATAGATATACAAAATACACATATAATTAGTTAAATTTGTATTTAAATACATGTACAAAATACACATAAAATAATGTAAATTTGTATGAAATGAAAACAAATTCACATAAAATTCGCGTCACAATAAATAAACAAAATATCAATAAGAGAATGTGTATTTGTATGAAAATAGATATACAAAATACACATAAAATAACCTAAATTTGTATCAAACTACATACAAAAATACACAAAAATATTTTAAATTTGTATGAAAATAAAGTAGCAAAATACCCATAAAATAACGCATTTTTTTATTTATAAAAATATATATACCAAAATACACATCAAAAAATCAAATTTGTATTAAAATAAATATACAAAAAACACATACAATAAGGTAAATTTGTATTGAAATAGATATGCAAAATACATATAAAACAATGTAAATTTGTTTCAAAATATATATACGAATACACATAAAATAACGTAGATTTCTATAAAAATATATATACAAAACACACATAAAATGAAGTAAATACGTATAAAAAATGTATACAAAATACACATAAAATAATGTAAATTCGTATCAAAATAAATAAACAAAATACCAATAAAAGAATGTGTATTTGTATGAATATAAATATACAAAATACACATAAAATAACGTAAATTTATATAAAACTATATACAAAAATACACAGAAGTAATTAAATTTGTATGAAAATATATACAAAATACACACGAAATAAGCTAAATTTGAATTGAAATATATATACAAAATACATGAAATAAAGTAAATTTGTATCAAAATATTTATACAAATACACATATAATAACGTAAATTTGTAGGAAAATATATAAACAAAATACACATTAAATAATGTAAATATGTATAGAAAAATATGTACAAAATACACATATAATCATGTAACTCGTATCAAAATAAATAAACAAAATACCAAAAAAATAATATAAATTTGTATGAGTAAACGTGTATGTTGCATATTTTTTCAATACAAATTTACCTTATTATATACGCATTTTATATATTAATTTTAATACAAATTTAATTATTCGATGTGTATTTTTGTATCTGTATTTTTATAAACATATGCTTTATTTTTTGGGTATTTTGCATCTTTATTTTCATACAAATTTACATTATTTCATTGATATTCTGCTCATTCATTTTGATACGAATTGACATTATTCTATGTGTATTTTGTATATATTTTTCATACAAATTTACGTTATTTTATGTTTAAAAATATGTACAAAATACACATATAATCATGTAATTCGTATCAAATTAATAAACAAAATACCAATAAAATAATAAAAATTTGTATGAGTATGTTGCATATTTTTTCAATACAAATTTACCTTATATACGCATTTTGTATATTAGTTTTAATACAAATTTAATTATTCGATGTGTATTTTTGTATCTGTATTTTTATAAACATATGCTTTATTTTTTGGGTATTTTGCATCTTTATTTTCATACAAATTCACATTATTTTATTGATATTCTGCTCATTCATTTTGATACGAATTGACATTATTCTATGTGTATTTTGTATATATTTTTCACACAAATTTACGTTATTTTATGTGTATTTGTTTATATATTTTGACACAAATTTACAATATTTTATGGGTATTTTGTATATACATTTCAAAAGAAATTTACCTAGTTTTATGTGTATTTTGTATATCTATTTTCATACAAACTCAAATTATTTCTATGTATTTTTGTATATATTTTAATACAAATTTTAGTAATGTTATATGTATTTTGTAAATTTATTTTCATTCAAATATATATTATTTTATTGGTGTTTTGTTGATTTATATTGATACGAATTTACATTATTTTATATGTACTTTGTATATATATTTTTATACGCTTTTACATTATTTAATATTTATTTTGAATATATATTTTATACAAATTCATGGTATTTTATGTGTATTTGTATATATTTTTATATAAATTTACATTACTTGATGTGTATTTTGTACATATATTTTTTTACAAATCTACCTTATTTTATATTTATTTTGTATGTGTATTTTGTATATTTATATTTATCCAAATACACATTCTTTTATTGGTATTTTGTTTATTTATTTTAATTCGAATTTACATTATTTTATGTGTATTTTGTATACATTTTTTTATACGTATTTACTTAATTTTATGTGTATTTTGTATATATATTTTTATAGAAATCTACGTTTTTTTATTTGTATTCGTATATATATTTTCAAACAAATTTACATTGTTTTATATGTATTTTTGCATATCTCTTTCAATACAAATTTACCGTAATGTATGTGAATTTTGTATATTTATTTCAATGTTAATTTAAATATTTTATGTGTATTTTGGTATATATTTTTTTTATAAGATTACGAAAATTTGAATAAAAATACATACAAAAAAACAAAAAAATAAATTTCAATTTGTATGAAAATAGATATACAAAATACACATATAATTAGTTAAATTTGTATTTAAATACATGTACAAAATACACATAAAATAATGTAAATTTGTATGAAATGAAAACAAACTCACATAAAATTCGCGTCAAAATAAATAAACAAAATACCAATAAAAGAATGTGTATTTGTATGAAAATAGATATACAAAATACACATAAAATAACCTAAATTTGTATCAAACTATATACAAAAATACACAAAAATATTTTGAATTTGTATGAAAATAAATATACAAAATACACATAAAATTAGGTAAATTTGTTTTGAAATACATACACAAAGTACACATAAAATAATGTAAATTTGAATGAAAATACATAAACAAATACACTTAAAATAACGTAAATTTGTATAAAAAAATATGTACAAAACACAAATAGAATAAATTAAAATCGTATCAAAATAAATACACAGAATATTAATAAAATATTGTAAATTTGTATGAAAATAAAGAAGCAAAATACACATAAAATAACGCATTTATTTTATTTATAAAAATATATATACCAAAATACACATCAAAAAATTAAATTTGTATTAAAATAAATATACAAAAAACACATACAATAAGGTAAATTTGTATTGAAATAGATATGCAAAATACATATAAAACAATGTAAATTTGTTTCAAAATATATATACGAATATACATAAAATAACGTAGATTTCTATAAAAATATATATACAAAATACACATAAAATGAAGTAAATACGTATAAAAAAATGTATACAAAAAACACATAAAATAATGTAAATTCGTATCAAAATAAATAAACAAAATACCAATAAAAGAATGTGTATTTGTATAAATATAAATATACAAAATACACATAAAATAACGTAAATTTATATAAAACTATATACAAAAATACACAGAAGTAATTAAATTTGTATGAAAATATATACAAAATACACACAAAATAAGCAAAATTTTAATTTAAATATATATACAAAATACATGAAATAAAGTAAATTTGTATCAAAATATTTATACAAATACACATATAATAACGTAAATTTGTATGAAAATATATAAACAAAATACACATTAAATAATGTAAATACGTATAAAAAATATGTACAAAATACACATATAATCATGTAATTCGTATCAAAATAAATAAACAAAATACCAATAAAATAATATAAATTTGTATGAGTTAACGTGTATGATGCATATTTTTTCAATACAAATTTACCTTATTATATACGCATTTTGTATATTAATTTTAATACAAATTTAATTATTCGATGTGTATTTTTGTATCTGTATTTGTATACATATTTTTATACGCTTTTACATTATTTAATATTTATTTTGAATATATATTTTTATACAAATTCATGGTATTTTATGTCTATTTGTATATATATTTTTATATAAATTTACATTATTTTATGTGTATTTTGTACATATATTTTTTTACAAATTTACCTTATTTTATGTTTATTTTGTATGTATTTTGTATATTTATATTTATCCAAATACACATTCTTTTATTGGTATTTTGTTTATTTATTTTAATTCGAATTTACATTATTTTATGTGTATTTTGTATACATTTTTTTTATACGTATTTACTTAATTTTAAGTGTATTTTGTATATATTTTTATAGAAATCTACGTTTTTTTATTTGTATTCGTATATAGATTTTGAAACAAATTTACATTGTTTTATATGTATTTTTGCATATCTCTTTCAATACAAATTTACCTTATTGTATGTGCATTTTGTATATTTATTTCAATGCAAATTTAAATATTTTGTGTATTTTGGTATATATATTTTTATAAGATTACGAAAATTTGAATAAAAATATATACAAAAAACAATAAAATAAATTTCAATTTGTATGAAAATAGATATACAAAATACACATATAATTAGTTAAATTTGTATTTAAATACATGTACAAAATACACATAAAATAATGTAAATTTGTATGAAATGAAAATAAATTCACATAAAATTCGCGTCACAATAAATAAACAAAATATCAATAAGAGAATCTGTATTTGTATGAATATAGATATACAGAATACACATAAAATAACCTAAATTTGTATCAAACTACATACAAAAATACACAAAAATATTTTAAATTTGTATGAAAATAAAGAAGCAAAATACCCATAAAATAACGCATTTTTTTTATTTATAAAAATATATATACCAAAATACACATCAAAAAATTAAATTTGTATTAAAATAAATATACAAAAAACACATACAATAAGGTAAATTTGTATTGAAATAGATATGCAAAATACATATAAAACAATGTAAATTTGTTTCAAAATATATATACGAATACACATAAAATAACGTAGATTTCTATAAAAATATATATACAAAACACACATAAAATGAAGTAAATACGTATAAAAAAATGTATACAAAATACACATAAAATAATGTAAATTCGTATCAAAATAAATAAACAAAATACCAATAAAAGAATGTGTATATGTATGAATATAAATATACAAAATACACATAAAATAACGTAAATTTATATAAAACTATATACAAAAATACACAGAAGTAATTAAATTTGTATGAAAATATATACAAAATACACACGAAATAAGCTAAATTTGAATTGAAATATATATACAAAATACATGAAATAAAGTAAATTTGTATCAAAATATTTATACAAATACACATATAATAACGTAAATTTGTAGGAAAATATATAAACAAAATACACATTAAATAATGTAAATATGTATAAAAAAATATGTACAAAATACACATATAATCATGTAACTAGTATCAAAATAAATAAACAAAATACCAATAAAATAATATAAATTTGTATGAGTAAACGTGTATGTTGCATATTTTTTCAATACAAATTTACCTTATTATATACGCATTTTATATATTAATTTTAATACAAATTTAATTATTCGATGTGTATTTTTGTATCTGTATTTTTATAAACATATGCTTTATTTTTTGGGTATTTTGCATCTTTATTTTCATACAAATTTACATTATTTTATTGATATTCTGCTCATTCATTTTGATACGAATTGACATTATTCTATGTGTATTTTGTATATATTTTTCATACAAATTTACGTTATTTTATGTTTAAAAATATGTACAAAATACACATATAATCATGTAATTCGTATCAAATTAATAAACAAAATACCAATAAAAAAATAAAATTTGTATGAGTATGTTGCATATTTTTTCAATACAAATTTACCTTATTATATACGCATTTTGTATATTAGTTTTAATACAAATTTAATTATTCGATGTGTATTTTTGTATCTGTATTTTTATAAACATATGCTTTATTTTTTGGGTATTTTGCATCTTTATTTTCATACAAATTTACATTATTTTATTGATATTCTGCTCATTCATTTTGATACGAATTGACATTATTCTATGTGTATTTTGTATATATTTTTCACACAAATTTACGTTATTTTATGTGTATTTGTTTATATATTTTGACACAAATTTACAATATTTTATGGGTATTTTGTATATACATTTCAAAAGAAATTTACCTAGTTTTATGTGTATTTTGTATATCTATTTTCATACAAACTCAAATTATTTCTATGTATTTTTGTATATATTTTAATACAAATTTTAGTAATGTTATATGTATTTTGTTAATTTATTTTCATTCAAATATATATTATTTTATTGGTGTTTTGTTGATTTATATTGATACGAATTTACATTATTTTATATGTACTTTGTATATATATTTTTATACGCTTTTACATTATTTAATATTTATTTTGAATATATATTTTTATACAAATTCATGGTATTTTATGTGTATTTGTATATATATTTTTATATAAATTTACATTACTTTATGTGTATTTTGTACATATATTTTTTTACAAATCTACCTTATTTTATATTTATTTTGTATGTGTATTTTGTATATTTATATTTATCCAAATACACATTCTTTTATTGGTATTTTGTTTATTTATTTTAATTCGAATTTACATTATTTTATGTGTATTTTGTATACATTTTTTTATACGTATTTACTTAGTTTTATGTGTATTTTGTATATATATTTTTATAGAAATCTACCTTTTTTTATTTGTATTCGTATATATATTTTCAAACAAATTTACATTGTTTTATATGTATTTTTGCATATCTCTTTCAATACAAATTTACCTTAATGTATGTGAATTTTGTATATTTATTTCAATGTTAATTTAAATATTTTATGTGTATTTTGGTATATATTTTTTTTATAAGATTACGAAAATTTGAATAAAAATACATACAAAAAAACAAAAAAATAAATTTCAATTTGTATGAAAATAGATATACAAAATACACATATAATTAGTTAAATTTGTATTTAAATACATGTACAAAATACACATAAAATAATGTAAATTTGTATGAAATGAAAACAAACTCACATAAAATTCGCGTCAAAATAAATAAACAAAATATCAATAAAAGAATGTGTATTTGTATGAAAATAGATATACAAAATACACATAAAATAACCTAAATTTGTATCAAACTATATACAAAAATACACAAAAATATTTTGAATTTGTATGAAAATAAATATACAAAATACACATAAAATTAGGTAAATTTGTTTTGAAATACATACACAAAGTACACATAAAATAATGTAAATTTGAATGAAAATACATAAACAAATACACTTAAAATAACGTAAATTTGTATAAAAAAAATATGTACAAAACACAAATAGAATAAATTAAAATCGTATCAAAATAAATACACAGAATATTAATAAAATATTGTAAATTTGTATGAAAATAAAGAAGCAAAATACACATAAAATAACGCATTTATTTTATTTATAAAAATATATATACCAAAATACACATCAAAAAATTAAATTTGTATTAAAATAAATATACAAAAAACACATACAATAAGGTAAATTTGTATTGAAATAGATATGCAAAATACATATAAAACAATGTAAATTTGTTTCAAAATATATATACGAATATACATAAAATAACGTAGATTTCTATAAAAATATATATACAAAATACACATAAAATGAAGTAAATACGTATAAAAAAATGTATACAAAAAACACATAAAATAATGTAAATTCGTATCAAAATAAATAAACAAAATACCAATAAAAGAATGTGTATTTGTATAAATATAAATATACAAAATACACATAAAATAACGTAAATTTATATAAAACTATATACAAAAATACACAGAAGTAATTAAATTTGTATGAAAATATATACAAAATACATTCAAAATAAGCTAAATTTTAATTTAAATATATATACAAAATACATGAAATAAAGTAAATTTCTACCAAATATTTGTACAAATACACATATAATAACGTAAATTTGTATGAAAATATATAAACAAAATACACATTAAATAATGTAAATACGTATAAAAAAATATGTACAAAATACACATATAATCATGTAATTCGTATCAAAATAAATAAACAAAATACCAATAAAATAATATAAATTTGTATGAGTTAACGTGTATGATGCATATTTTTTCAATACAAATTTACCTTATTATATACGCATTTCGTATATTAATTTGAATACAAATTTAATTATTCGATGTGTATTTTTGTATCTGTATTTGTATACATATTTTTATACGCTTTTACATTATTTAATATTTATTTTGAATATATATTTTTATACAAATTCATGGTATTTTATGTGTATTTGTATATATATTTTTATATAAATTTACATTATTTTATGTGTATTTTGTACATATATTTTTTTACAAATTTACCTTATTTTATGTTTATTTTGTATGTGTATTTTGTATATTTATATTTATCCAAATACACATTCTTTTATTGGTATTTTGTTTATTTATTTTAATTCGAATTTACATTATTTTATGTGTATTTTGTATACATTTTTTATACGTATTTACTTAATTTTAAGTGTATTTTGTATATATTTTTATAGAAATCTACGTTTTTTTATTTGTATTCGTATATATATTTTGAAACAAATTTACATTGTTTTATATGTATTTTTGCATATCTCTTTCAATACAAATTTACCTTATTGTATGTGCATTTTGTATATTTATTTCAATGCAAATTTAAATATTTTGTGTATTTTGGTATATATATTTTTATAAGATTACGAAAATTTGAATAAAAATATATACAAAAAACAAAAAATAAATTTCAATTTGTATGAAAATAGATATACAAAATACACATATAATTAGTTAAATTTGTATTTAAATACATGTACAAAATACACATAAAATAATGTAAATTTGTATGAAATGAAAACAAATTCACATAAAATTCGCGTCAAAATAAATAAACAAAATATCAATAAAAGAATGTGTATTTGTATGAAAATAGATATACAAAATACACATAAAATAACCTAAATTTGTATCAAACTATATACAAAAATACACAAAAATATTTTAAATTTGTATGAAAATAAATATACAAAATACACATAAAATTAGGTAAATTTGTATTAAAATACATACACAAAGTACACATAAAATAATGTAAATTTGAATGAAAATACATAAACAAATACACTTAAAATAACGTAAATTTGTATAAAAAAATATGTACAAAACACAAATAGAATAATGTAAAATCGTATCAAAATAAATACACAGAATATTAATAAAACATTTTTTTTTATTTATAAAAATATATATACCAAAATACACATCAAAAAATTAAATTTGTATTAAAATAAATATACAAAAAACACATACAATAAGGTAAATTTGTATTGAAATAGATATGCAAAATACATATAAAACAATGTAAATTTGTTTCAAAATATATATACGAATACACATAAAATAACGATGATTTGTATAAAAATATATATACAAAATACACATAAAATGAAGTAAATACGTATAAAATAATGTATACAAAAAACACATAAAATAATGTAAATTCGTATCAAATTAAATAAACAAAATACCAATCAAAGAATGTGTATTTGTATAAATATAAATATACAAAATACACATAAAATAACGTAAAGTTATATAAAACTATATACAAAAATACACAGAAGTAATTAAATTTGTATGAAAATATATACAAAATACATACAAAATAAGCTAAATTTGAATTGAAATATATATACAAAATACATGAAATAAAGTAAATTTGTATCAAAATATTTTTACAAATACACATGTAATAACGTAAATTTGTATCAAAATATATAAACAAAATACACATTAAATAATGTAAATACGTATAAAAAATATGTACAAAATACACATATAATCATGTAATTCGTATCAAAATAAATAAACAAAATACCAATAAAATAATATAAATTTGTATGAGTAAACGTGTATGTTGCATATTTTTTCAATACAAATTTACCTTATTATATACGCATTTTGTATATTAATTTTAATATATGTGTATTTGAATATATATTTTGATACAAATATACATTATTTTATGTATTTTCTATATTTATTTCAATTCAAATTTAGCTTATTTTATGTATCTTTTGTATATCTATTTTCATACAAATTTAATTATTTTTGTTTATTTTTGTATTTAGTTTTATACAAATTTACGTTATTTTATGTGTATTTTGTTTATTTATATTTATTCAAGTAAACATTCTTTTATTGGCATTTAGTTTATTTATTTTGATACGAATTTACATTATTTTATGTGTATTTTGTATACATTTTCTTATACGTATTTACTTAATTTTATGTGTATTTTGTATATATATTTTTATAGAAATCTACGTTATTTTATGTGTATTCGTATATATATTTTGAAACAAATTTACATTGTTTTATATGTATTTTGCATATCTATTTCAATACAAATTTACCTTATTGTATGTGCATTTTGTATATTTATTGTAATACAAATTTAAATATGTTATGTGCATTTTGGTATATATATTTTCATAAAAAATGCGTTGTTTTATGGGTATTTTGCATCTTTATTTTCATACAAATTTACATTATTTTATTAATATTCTGTGTATTTATTTTGATACTATTTTACATTATTCTATTTGTGTTTTGTATATATTTTTTATACATATTTACATTATTTAATGTGTATTTTCTATATATATTTCATATAAATTTTCGTTATTTTAAGTGGATTTGTTTATATATTTTAATTCAAATTTACATTATTTTATGTGTATTTTGTATATGTATTTCAATAGAAATTTACCTAATTTCATATGTATTTTGTATATATATTTTATACAAATTTAAATAATTTTTTGTGTATTTTTGTATAGAGTTTTATACAAATTTACAATATTTTATGTGTATTTTGTATATCTATTTTCATACAAATACACATTCTTTTATTGATATTTTGTTTATTTATTTTGATGAGAATTTACATTATTTAATGTGTATTGTGTATATATATTTTTATACGTATTTACGTCATTTCATGTGTATTTTGTATATATATTTCTATAGAAATATACGTTATTTTATGTGTATTCGTATATATATTTTGAAACAAATATACATTGTTTTATGTGCATTTTGCATATTTTTTCAATACAAATTTACCTTATTGTACGTGCATTTTGTATATTAATTTTAATACAAATTTAGCTATTCTATCTTTATTTTCATACAAAATTACATTATTTTATTGATATTCTGTGTATTTATTATGATACGATTTTACATTATTCTATGTATATTTTGTATATCTATTTTATACCTATGTACGTTATTTTATGTGAATTTGTTTTCATTTCATACAAATTTACATTATTTTATGTGAATTTTGTACATGTATTTAAATACAAATTTAACTAATTATATGTGTATTTTGTATATCTATTTTCATACAAATTGAAATTAATTTTGTGTATTTCTGTATATATTTTTATTCAAATTTTCGTAATTTTATGTGTATTTTGTATATTTATTTACCTACAAATATACGTTCTTTTATCGGAATTTTATTTATTTATTTTGATACGAATTTTCATTTTTTTTAGGTGTATTTGATATATATATTTTTATACTTATTTACATAGTTTTATATGTATTTTGAATATATATTTTCATAGAAATTTACTCTATATGTATATGTATAGAAAATACACATGAAATAATCTAAATTCGTATCGAAATAAATGAACAAAATACCGATAAAATAATGTAATTTTGAATGAAAATATATAAAAAAAATACACATAAAATAACGTAAATACAAATAAATATATACACATAAAATGATTTGAATTTGAATGAAAATAGATATAAAAATAAACTTAAAATAAATCAAATTTATTATGAAATATATATACAAAATACACATAAAATAATGTAGATTTGTTTCGAAATATATATACGAATACACATAAAATAACGTAGATTTCTATAGAAATATATATACAAAATACACATGAAATGTTGTAAATACGTATAAAAATATATATACAAAATACACATTAAATAATGTAAATTCGTGTCAAAATAAATAATTAAAATATCAATAAAAGAATGTGTATTTGTATGAAAATACATATACAAAATACACATAAAATAACGTAAATTTGTATAAAACTATATATAAAAATACACAAACATAAGTTAAATTTGTATGAAAATAAATATACAAAATACACATAAAATTAGGTAAATTTGTAAAGAAATACATATACAAAATACACATAAAATAATGTAAATTTGAATGAAAATATATAAACAAATACACTTAAATTAACATAAATTTGTATAAAATATATATAAAAAATACTCATTAAATAATGTAAATATGTATAAAAAATATATATACAAAACACAAATAGAATAATGTAAAATCGTATTAAAATAAATACACAGAATGTAAATAAAATAATGTAAATTTGTATGAAAATAAAGATGCAAAATACCCATAAAATAACGCATTTTTTATAAATATACAAAATATACATGAAAGGATGTAAATACATATAAAAATATATATACAAAATACACATTAAATAATGTAATTTCACGTCAAAATAAATAAACAAAAGGTCAATAAAAGAATGTGTATTTGTATGAAAATAAATATACAAAAAACACATAAGATAACATAAATTTGTATAAAACTATATACAAAAATACAAAAAAATTAATTTTAATTTTTATGAAAATAAATATACAAAATACACATAAAATTAGGTAAATTTGTATTGAAATACATATACAAAATACACATAAAATACTGTAAATTTGAATGAAAATACATAAACAAATACACTTAAAATAACGTAAATTTGTATAAAAAAATATATACAAAACACAAATAGAATAATGTAAAATCGTATCAAAATAAATACACAGAATATTAATAAAATAATGTAAATTTGTATGAAAAAAAGAAGCAAAATACCCACAAAATAACGCATTTTTTTTTATATATATACAAAAATACACATAAAATTTTTTATTTGTATTAAAATAAATATACAAAATACACATACAATAAGGTAAATCTGTATTGAAATAGATATGCAAAATACATATAAAACAATGTAAATTTGTTTCAAAATATATATACGAATACACATAAAATAACGTAGATTTGTATAAAAATATATATACAAAATACACGTAAAATGAAGTAAATACGTATAAAAAAATGTATACAAAATACACATAAAATAATGTAAATTTGTATCAAAATAAATAAACAAAATACCAATAAAAGAATGTGTATTTGTATAAATATAAATATACAAAATACACATAAAATAACGTAAATTTGTATAAAACTATATACAAAAATACACAGAAGTAATTAAATTCGTATGAAAATAGATATACAAAATACAGATAAAATAAGCTAAATATGAATTGAAATGTATATACAAAATACATAAAATAATGTAAATTTGTATCAAAATATTTATAAAAATACATATAATAACGTAAATTTGTTTAAAAATATATAAACAAAATACACATTAAGTAATGTAAATACGTATAAAAAATATGTACAAAATACACATATAATCATGTAATTCGTATCAAACTAAATAAACAAAATAGCAATAAAATAATATAAATTTGTATGAGAAAACATATACAAATACATATAAAATAACGCAAATTTCTATAAAAATATATGTCCAAAAATGAACGTTAAATAAATTAACTTTGGATAAAAATATATATACAAAACACACATTAAATAATGTAAATGCGTACATAAAATAACCTAAATTTGTATAAAACTATATACAAAAATACACAAAAATAATTAAAATTTGTATGAAAAGAAATATACAAAATACACATAAAATTAGGTTAATTTCTATTGAAATACATATACAAAATACACATAAAATAATGTAAATTTGAAAGAAAATTTATAAACAAATACACATATAATAACGTAAATTTGTATGAAATATATATACAAAATACACATTAAATAATGTAAATATGTATAAAAAAAATATACAAAACCCAAAAAGAATAATGTAAAATTGTATCAAAATATATACACAGAATATTAATAAAATAATGTAAATTTGTATGAAAATTAAGATGCAAAATACCTATAAAATAACGCATTTTTTATAAAATTATTGATACCAAAATACACATAAAATATTTGAATTTGTATCAAAATAAATATACAAAATGCACATACAATAAGGTAAATTTGTATTGAAATAGATATGCAAAATACATATAAAATAATGTAAATTTGTTTCAAAATATATATGCGAATACACATAAAATAACGTAGATTTCTATAAAAATACATATACAAAATACACATAAAATTAAGTAAATACGTATAAAAAAATGTATTCAAAATACACATAAAATAATGTAAATTCGTATAAATATAAATAAACAATATAGCAATAAAAGAATGTGTATTTGTATAAATATAAATATACAAAATGCACATAAAATAAGGTAAATTTATATAAAACTATATACATAAAATAACGCAAATTTCTATAAAAATATATGTACAAAAATGAACATAAAATAAATTTGCATAAAAATATATATACAAAACACACATTAGATAATGTAAATGAGTATAAAAATATGTATACAAAATACCTATGAAATAATCTAAATTCGTATCGAATTAAATTAAGAAATACCAATATAATAATGTAATTTTGGATGAAAATATATATACAAAATAAACATAAAATAAGGTAAATTTGTAATGAAATATATGAAAAAATACACATAAAATAATATAAATTTGTATGAAAATATATATACAAATACACATTAAATAACATGAATTTGTATAAAATTTTTATCAAAATATATACTTATAAACACAATAAAATAACGTAATTTTTCTATGAAAATATATATACAAAATACACATGAAATATTTTTAAATCCGTAGAAAAATATATATACAAAAAACTCATTAAATAATGTAAATATGTATGAAAATATATAAACAAATACACATAAAATAATGTAAATTTGGATAAAATATATATACAAAATGAACATTAAATAATGTAAATATGTATAAAAAAATATATACAAAAAACACATAAAATAATGTTAAATCGTATCAAAATAAATAAAGAGAATATCAATAAAATAATGTAAACTTGTATGAAAATAAAGATGCAAAATATCCATATAATAACGCATATTTGCATAAAAATATATATACAAAAATACATATAAAATAATTAAATTTGTATTAAAATAAATATACAAAATGCACGTACAATAAAGTAAATTTGTATTGAAATAGATATGCAACATTAAATAAATTTGCATAAAAATATGTATACAAAACACACATTAGATAATGTAAATGAGTATAAAAATATGTATACAAAATACATATGAAATAATCTAAATTCGTATCGAATTAAATTAAGAAATACCAATAAAATAATGTAATTTTAGATGAAAATATATATACAAAATACACATAAAATAACCTAAATACAAATATAAATATACACATAAAATAATTTAAAATTGAATGAAATAAATATACAAAATAAACATAAAATAAGGTAAATTTGTAATGAAATATATGAAAAAATACACATAAAATAATATAAATTTGTATGAAAATATATATACAAATACACATTAAATAACATGAATTTGTATAAAATTTGTATCAAAATATATACTTATACACACAATAAAATAACGTAATTTTTTTATGAAAATGTATATACAAAATACACATAAAATAATTTAAATACGTAGAAAAATATATACAAAAACACATAAAATAATGTAAATATGTATGAAAATATATAAACAAATACACATAAAATAATGTAAATTTGGATAAAATATATATACAAAATGAACATTAAATAATGTAAATATGTATAAAAAATATATACAAAAAACTCATAAAATAATGTTAAATTGTATCAAAATAAATAAAGAGAATATCAATAAAATAATGTAAATTTGTATGTAAATAAAGATGCAAAATATCCATATAATAACGCATATTTGCATAAAAATATATATACAAAAATACATATAAAATAATTAAATTTGTATTAAAAAAAATATACAAAATGCACGTACAATAAAGTAAATTTGTATTGATATAGATATGCAAAATACACATTAATAATGTAAATTTGTATCAAAATATATATACGAATACTCATAAAATAGAGTAAATTTCTATGAAAATATACATACAAAATAGATATACAAAATACACATATAACTAGTTAAATTTGTATTTAAATACATGTACAAAAAACACATCAAATAATGTAGATTTGTATGAAATGAACACAAATACATTTTATATAAAATATATATACAAAATACACATAGAATAATGTAAAATCATATCAAAATAAATACACAGAATATCAATAAAATAATGTAAATTTGTATGAAAATAAAGATGCAAAATACCCATAAAATAAAGCATATTTTTTTAAAAATACATATACAAAAATACACATAGATTAATCAAATTTGTATTAAAATTAATATACAAAATGCACATACAATAAGGTAAATTTGTATTGAAAAAATATGCAAAATACACATTAAACAATGTAAATTTGTTTCAAAATATATATACGAATACACATAAAATAACGCAGATTTCTATAGAAATATATATACAAAATACACTTGAAATAATGTAAATACGTATAATAATATATTTACAAAATACACATTAAATAATGTTAATTCGTGTCAAAATAAATAAACAAAATATCATGAAAAAATATGTATTTGTATGAAAATAGATATACAAAATACACATAAAATAACCTAAATTTGTATAAAACTATAAACAAAAATACACAAAAATAATTTAAACTTGTATGAAAATAAATATACAAAAAACATATAAAATTAGGTAAATTTGTATTGAAATACATATACAAAATACACATAAAATGATGTAAATTTGAATGAAAATTTAAACATATAGACTTAAAATAACGTAAGTTTGTCAAATATATATACAAAAAACACATTAAATAATATAAATATGTATAAAAAAATATATACAAAACACAAATAAAATAATGTAAAATCGTATCAAAATAAATACAGAAAATATTAATAAAATAATGTAAATTTGTATGAAAATTAAGATGCAAAATACCCATAAAATAACGCATTTTTTTTTTTAAATATATACACGAAAAAACATAAAATATTTGATTTTGTATTAAAATAAATAGATATTCAAAATACACATAAAATAAGCTAAATTTGAATTGAAATATATATACAAAATACATAAAATAATGTAAATTTGTATCAAAATACTTATACAAATACACATATAATAACGTAAATTTGTATAAAAATATATAAACAAAATGCACATTAAATAATGTAAATACGTATAAAAAAAATGTACAAAATACACAAATAATCATGTAATTCGTATCAAAATAAATAGACAAAATACCAATAAAATAATGTAAATTTCTATTAGAAAACATATACAAAATACACATAAATAACGCTAATATCAATAAAAATATATATAATATAATATATTTTTATACATATTTAAAATATTTAATGTATATTTTGTATATATATTTTATCCAAATTTACGTTATTTTATATGTATTTGTTTATATATTTTCATACAAATTTACATTATTTTATGTGAGTTTTGTATATGTATTTCAATACAAATTTGCCTAACTTTATGTGTATTTTGCATATCTATTTTCAAACAAATTTAAATTATTTTTGTGTATTTTTGTATATATTTTTATACAAATTTTAGTTATTTTATTTGTTTTTTGTATATATATTTTCCTACAAATATACATTCTTTTATTGGAATTTTGTGTATTTATTTTTTACGAATTTACATTATTTTATGTGTATTTTGTATATATATTTTTCTACGTATTTACATTATTTTATGTGTATTTTATATATATATTTTCATAAAAATTTACGTTATTTTATTGTGTGTATTCGTATATATTTTGAAACAAATTTTATACAAATTCATGTTATTTTATGTGTATTTGTATATATATTTTCATACAAATTGATATTATTTTATGTGTATTCTTACATATATTTTATTACAAATTTACCTTATTTTATGTTTATTTTGTATATTTATTTCATTCAATTTTAAATTATTAAATGTGTATATTTGTATTTGTATTTAGGTTATTTTATGTGTGTTTTCTATATATATTTTCATCCAAAATTACATTATTTTATTGTTATTTTCTTAATTTAACTCGATACGAATTTAGATTATTTCATAGGTATTTTGTATACATATTTTTATACTCATTTACATTATATAATGTGTGTTTTGTATATATTTTTTTATGCAAACTAATTTTATGTGCATTTTTGTACATATATTTTTATAGAAACTTAAAACGTTATTTTATGTGTATTTTGTTTATGTTTTCTCATACAAATTTACATTATTTAATTAGTTTTTTGTTTATTTATTTTGATACGAATGATATAATTATTTGTGTATTTTGTAAATATTTTTTTTATACGTATTTGCATTTTATGTGTATTTTGTTTATATATTTTTACATATTACGTTATTATATGTGTATTTCTTAAAATATTTTGAAACGAATTTACACATAAATAAATATATATATATATATATATATATATATATATATATATATATATATATATATATATATATATATATATATATATATATATATATATATATATATATATATATATATATATATATATATATATATATATATATATATATATATATATATATATATATATATATATATATATATATATATATATATATATATATATAAATATATATATATATATAAATATACACATAAAATATTGTATTTTGTATATACATTTCAATTCAAATTTAGCTTATTTTATCTATATTTTGAATATCTATTTTCATACGAATTTAATTACTTCTGTGTATTTTTGTATAGTTTTATACAAATTTACGTTATTTTATGTGTATTTTGTATATTTATATTTATACAAATACACATTCTTTTATTGGTATTTTGTTTATTTATTTTGATACGAATTTACATTATTTTATGTGTATTTTGTATACATTTTCTTATACGTATTTACTTCATTTTATGTTTATTTTGTATACATATTTTTATACAAATCTACGTTATTTTATGTGTATTCGTATATATATTTTGAAACAAATTTACATTGTTTTATATGTATTTTGCATATCTATTTCAATACAAATTTACCTTATTGCAAGTGTTTTTTATATATTTATTTCAATTCAAATTAAATTTTTTGATGTGTATTTTGGTATATATATTTTTATAAATAAAAAAAAAATGCGTTATTTTATGGGTATTTTGCCTCTTTATTTTCATACAAACGTACATTATTTTATTAATATTCTGTTTATTTATTTTGATACGATTTTACATTATTCTATTTGTATTTTGTATATATTTTTTTTATACAAATTTTCGTTATTTTAAAATCATTGATACCAAAATACACATAAAATATTTCAATTTGATTTAAAATAAATATACAAAATGCACATACAATAAGGTAAATTTGTATTGAAATAGATATGAAAAATACATATAAAATAATGTAAATTTGTTTCAAAATATATATACGAATACACATAAAATAACGTAGATTTATAAAAATACATATACAAAATACATATAAAATTAAGTAAATACGTATAAAAAATGTATACAAAATACACACAAAATAATGTAAATTCGTATAAATGTAAATAAACAATATACCAATAAAAGAATGTGTATTTGTATAAATATAAATATACAAAATGCACATAAAATAACGTAAATTTATATAAAACTATATACATAAAATAACGCAAATTTCTATAAAAATATATGTACAAAATGAATATAAATTTGCATAAATATATATACAAAATACACATTAGATAATGTAAATGAGTATAAAATATGTATAGAAAATACCTATGAAATAATCTAAATTGTATCGAATTAAATTAGGAAAAACCAATAAAATAATGTAATTTTGATGAAATATATATACAAAATACACATAAAATAACCTAAATACAAATACAAATATACACATAAAATATTGTATTTTGTATATACATTTCAATTCAAATTTAGCTTATTTTATCTGTATTTTGTATATCTATTTTCATACGAATTTAATTACTTCTGTGTATTTTTGTATAGTTTTATACAAATTTACGTTATTTTATGTGTATTTTGTATATTTATATTTATACAAATACACATTCTTTTATTGGTATTTTTTTATTTATTTTGATACGAATTTACATTATTTTATGTGTATTTTGTATACATTTTCTTATACGTATTTACTTCATTTTATGTTTATTTTGTAAATATATATTTTTATACAAATCTACGTAATTTATGTGTATTCGTATATATATTTGAAACAAATTTACATTGTTTTATATGTATTTTGCATATCTATTTCAATACAGATTTACCTTATTGTATGTGTATTTTGTATATTTATTTTAATACAAATAAATTTTTTCATGTGTATTTTGGTATATATATATTTTTATAAAAAATGCGTTATTTAATGGGTATTTTGCATCTTTATTTTCATATAAATTTACATTGTTTTATTAATATTCTGTGTATTTATTTTGATACGATTTTACAATATTCTATTTGTGTTTTGTATATATTTTTTTATACATATTAACATTATTTAATGTGTATTTTGTATATTTTAAAACAAATTTACGTTATTTTATGCGCATCTGTTAAAATATTTTGATACAAATTTACATTATTTTATGTATTTTGTATATATATTTCAATACAAATTTAGTTTATTTTATGCATATTTTGTATATCTATTTTCTTTCGTATCAAAATAAATAACCAAGATAGCAATCAAATAATGTAAATTTGTATGAGAAAACATATACAAATACACATAAATTAACGCAAATTTCTAAAAAAGTAAATTTGCATAAAAATATATATACAAAACACACATTAAATAAAGTAAATCCGTACATAAAATAACCTAAATTTGTATAAAACTATATACAAAAATACACAAAAATATTTAAAATTTGTATTAAAAGAAATATACAAAATACACATAAAATTAGGTAAATTTGTATTGAAATACATATTTATTTAATGTGTATTTTGTATAAAATTAGGTAAATTTGTATTGAAATACATTATTTAATGTGTATTTTGTATATTTTAAAACAAATTTACGTTATTTTATGCGCATCTGTTAAAATATTTTGATACAAATTTACATTATTTTATGTATTTTGTATATATATTTCAATACAAATTTAGTTTATTTTATGCATATTTTGTATATCTATTTTCTTTCGTATCAAAATAAATAACCAAGATAGCAATCAAATAATGTAAATTTGTATGAGAAAACATATACAAATACACATAAATTAACGCAAATTTCTAAAAAAGTAAATTTGCATAAAAATATATATACAAAACACACATTAAATAAAGTAAATCCGTACATAAAATAACCTAAATTTGTATAAAACTATATACAAAAATACACAAAAATATTTAAAATTTGTATTAAAAGAAATATACAAAATACACATAAAATTAGGTAAATTTGTATTGAAATACATTTACATTTGTATGAAAACTAAGATGCAAAATACCTATAAAATAACGCATTTTTTTATAAAATTATATATACCAAAATACACATAAAATATTTGAATTTGTATTAAAATAAATATACAAAATGCACATCCAATAAGGTAAATTTGTATTGAAATAGATATGCAAAATACACATAAAACAATGTAAATTTGTTTCAAAATATATATACGAATACACATAAAATAACGTAGATTTATATAAATATATATATATATATATATATATATATATATATATATATATATATATATATATATATATATATATGTATATATATATATATATATATATAAATATATATATATATATATATATATATATATATACAAAATACAAATAAAATTAAGTAAATTCGAATCAAAAATGTATACAAAATACACATAAAATAATGTAAATTCGTATAAATATAAATAAACAAAATACCAATAAGAGAATGTGTATTTGTATAAATATAAATATACAAAATGCACATAAAATAACGTAAATTTGTATAAAACTATATACAAAAATACACAGAAGTAATTAAATTTGTATGAAAATAGATACAAAATACACACAAAATAAGCTAAATTTGAATTGAAATATATATATAAAATACATAAAATAAAGTAAATTTTGTTTCAAATTTTTTTTAACAAATACACATATAATAACGTAAATTTGTAAAAAAAAATATAAACAAAATAAACATTAAGTAATGTAAATACGTATAAAAAAATATTTACAAAATACACAAATAATTAGGTCATTATTATCAAAATAAATAAACAAAAAAATAGTTAAATAATGTAAATTTGTATGAGAAAACATATACAAAATACACATAAAATAACGTTTTAAGTTTCTATAAAAATATATGTACAAAAATGCACATAAAATTATTTTGCATAAAAAAATATATACAAAACACACATTAGATAATGTAAATGAGTATAAAAATACGTATACAAAATACCTATGAAATAATCTAAATTCGTATCGAGTTAAGTTAAGAAAATAACAATAAAATAATGTAGTTTTGGATGAAAATATATATAGAAAACACACATAAAATAACCTAAATAAAAATACAAATATACACATTAAATAATTTAAAATTGAATGAAATAAATATACAAAATAAACATAAAATAAGGTAAATTTGTAATAAAATATATGTAAGAATACACATGAAATAATATGAATTTGTATGAAAATATATATACAAATACACATAAAATAACATAAATTTAAATAAAATTTGTTTCAAAATATATACGAATACACACAATAAAATAACGTAAATTTTTATGAAAATGTATATATAAAATACACATAAAATAATTTAAATACGTAGAAAAATATATATACAAAATACACATAAAATAATGTAAATTCGTAAAAATTAATTACACGAAATTCCAATGAAAGAATGTATATTTAGAAATATATATACAAAAAACAAATAAAATAACTAAAATTAGTATAAAATATATACAAAAATACACAAAAATAATTTAAGTTTGTTTGAAAATAGATATGCAAAATACACATAAAGTTAGGCAAATTTGTATTGAAATACATATACAAAACTCACATAAAATAATGTAAATTTGTATGAAAATATATAAAATACATATAAAATAACGTAAATTTGGATAAAATATATATACAAAATATATATTAAATATTTTAAATATGTATAAAAATATAATATATTATATATATTTTTATTGATATTTGCGTTAATTATGTGTATTTTGTATATGTTTTCTCATAGAAATTTACATTATTTTATTGGTATTTTGTCTATTTATTTTGATACGAATTACATGATTATTTCTGTATTTTGTACATTTTTTTTATACGTATTTACATTATTTAATGTGTATTTTGTTTATATATTTTTATACAAATTTACGTTATTATATGTGTATTTGTATAAGTATTTTGATATAAATTTACATTTTTTTATGTATTTTGTATATATATTTCAATTCAAATTTAGCTTATTTTATGTGTATTTTGTATATCTATTTATTTTAATACAAAATCAAATATTTTATGTTTTTTCGTATATATATTTTTATAAAAAAAGCGTTATTTTATGGGTATTTTGCTTCTTAATTTTCATACAAATTTACATTATTTTATTAATATTTTCTGTATTTATTTTGATACGATTTTACATTATTTTATTTGTGTTTTGTATATATTTTTTTATACATATTTACATTATTTAATGTGTTTTTTGTATATATATTTGATACAATTTTACATTATTTTAAGTCTATATGTTTATATATTTTCATTCAAATTTACATTATTTTATGTGTATTTTGTATATGTATTTCAATACAAATTTACCTAATTTTATATGTTTTTTGTATATTTATTTTCATACAAGTTTAAATTTTTTTTTGTTTATTTTTGTATATAGTTTTATACAAATTTAGGTTATTTTATGTGTATTTTGTATATCTATTTTCATACAAATACACATTCTTTTCATGATATTTTGTTTATTTATTTTGACACGAATGAACATTAGTTAATGTGTATTTTGTATATATATATTTTTTTTACGTATTTACATTATTTCAAGTGTATTTTGTATATATATTTCTATAGAAATCTACGTTATTTTATGTGTATTCGTATATATATTTTGAAACAAATTTACATTGTTTTATGTGTATTTTGAATATTTTTTCAATACAAATTTACCTTATTGTATATGCATTTTGTATATTAATTTTAATACAAATTTGATTAATCTATGTGTATTTTTGTATATGTAATTTTATAAAAATATGCTTTATTTTATGGGTATTTTGCATCTTTATTTTCATACAAATTTACATTATTTTATTGATATTCTGTGTATTTATTTTGATATGATTTTACATTATTCTATGTGTATTTGTTTTCATTTCATACAAATCTACTTTATTTTATGTGTTTTTTGTACATGTATTTAAATACAAATTTAACTAGTTATATGTGTATTTTGTATATCTATTTTGTATGTATATTTTCATAGAAATTTACTCTATTTTATGAGTATTCGTATATATATTTTGATACAAATTTACATTATTGATGTGTATTTTGCATATCTATTTCAATACAAATTTACTTTATTGTACGTGCATTTTGTATATTTATTTTAATACAAATTTAATTATTTTATATGTATTTTTGTATATATATTTTTGTGCAAATATGCGTTATTATATGGATATTTTGCATCTTTATTTTCATACAAATTTACATTATTTTATTGATATTCTCTTTATTTATTTTGATTCGATTTAACATTATTCTATGTGAATTTTGTATATATTTTTTTATACATATTTACATTATTTAATGTTCATTTTGTATATATATTTTATCAAAATTTACATTATTTTATGTGTATTTGTTTATATATTTTCATACAAATTTACATTATTTTATGTGTTTTTTGTATATATATTTTTCTACGTATTTAAATTATTTTATGTGTATTTTGTATATACATTTTCATAAAAAAATTACGTTATTTTATTGTGTGTATAAGTATATATTTTGATACAAATTTTATACAAATTCATGTTATTTAATGTGTATTTGTATATATATTTTCATACAAATTTATATTATTTTATGTGTATTTTTTCATATATTCCATTACAAATTTACCTTATTTTATGTTTATTTTGTATATTTATTTCATTCAATTTTAAATTATTTTATGTGTATATTTGTATTTGTATTTAGGTTATTTTATGTGTATTTTGTATATATATTATCATCCAAAATTACATTATTTTATTGGTATTTTCTTAATTTAATTCGATACGAATTTAGATTATTTCATAGGTATTTTCTATACATATTTTTATACTCATTTACATTATCTAATGTGTGTTTTGTATATATATTTTTATGCAAATTTATTTTATGTTCATTTTTGTACATATATTTTTATAGAAATTTGCGTTATTTTATGTATATAGTTTTATATAAATTTACGTATATTGTTTAATTACATTTATACGAATTTACATTATTTTATGTGTATTTTGTATACATTTTTTTATACGTATTTACTTAATTTTATATGTATTTTGTATATGTATTTTTATAGAAATCTACGTTATTTTATGTGTATTCGTATATATATTTTGAAACAAATTTACATTATTTTATATGTATTTTCATATCTATTTCAATACAAATCTACCTTATTGTATGTGCATTTTGTATATTTATTTTGATACAAATTGAAATATTTTGTGTATTTTGGTATCAATAATTTTATAAAAAAACGTAAATTTGTATAAAAAAAATATGTACAAAACACAAATAGAATAATGTAAAATCGTATCAAAATAAATACACAGAATATTAATAAAATAATGTAAATTTGTATGAAAATAAAGAAGCAAAATACACATAAAATAACGCATTTATAAAAATATATATACCAAAATACACATCAAAAAAAAAATTTGTATTAAAATAAATATACAAAAAACACATACAATAAGGTAAATTTGTATTCAAATAGATATGCAAAATATATATAAAACAATATAAATTTGTTTCAAAATATATATACGAATACACATAAAATAACGTAGATTTCTATAAAAATATATATACAAAATACACATAAAATGAAGTAAATACGTATAAAAAAATGTATACAAAATACACATAAAATAATATAAATTCGTATCAAAATAAATAAACAAAATACCAATAAAAGAATGTGTATTTGTATAAATATAAATATACAAAATACACATAAAATAACGTAAATTTATATAAAAATATATACAAAAATACACAGAAGTAATTAAATTTGTATGAAAATATATACAAAATACACACAAAATAAGCTAAATTTGAATTGAAATATATATACAAAATACACATATTTTGTATTTTTGTATTTTTGTATATATTTATTTTTGTTATACATAGAATAATGTAAAATCGTATCAAAATAAGTACACAGAATATCAAAAAAATAATTTAAATTTGTATGAAAATAAAGATGCAAAATACCCATAAGATAAAGCATATTTTTTTTTAAAAATACAAATACAAAAATACACATAGAATAATTAAATCTGTATTAAAATTAATATACATAATGCACACATACAAAAAGGTAAATTTGTATTGAAAAAAAACGCAAAATACAAATAAAACAGTGTAAATTTGTTTCAAAATATATATACGAATACACATAAAATAACGTGTATATTGTATATCTATTTTCATACAAATACACATTCTTTTATTGATATTTTGTTTATTTATTTTGACGCGAATTTACATTATTTAATGTGTATTTTATATATATATTTTTATACGTGTTTACATCATTTGATGTGTATTTTGTATATATATTTCTATAGAAATCTACGTTGATTTATAAGTATTCGTATATAGATTTTGAAATAAATTTACACTGTTTTATGTGTATTTTGCATTTTTTTTCAATACAAATTTATCTTATTGTATATGCATTTTGTATATTAATTTTAATACAAATTTAATTATGCTATGTGTATTTTTGTATATGTATTTTTATAAAAATATGCTTTATTTTATGGGTATTTTGCATTTTTATTTTCATACAAATTTACATTATTTTATTTATATTCTGTTTATTTTTTTTGAAACAATTTTACATTATTCTATGTGTATTTTGTATATCTATTTTTATACGTATTTACTTAATTTTATGTGTATTTTGTATATATTTTTTTTATAGAAATCTACGTTATTTTATGTGTATTCGTATATATATTTTGAAACAAATTTACATTGTTTTATATGTATTTTTGCATATCTCTTTCAATACAAGTTTACCTTATTGTATGTGCATTTTGTATATTTATTTCAATACAAATTTAAATATTTTATGTGTATTTTGGTATATATATATTTTTATAAGAAATGCGCTATTTGATGGGAATTTTGCATCTTTATTTTCATACAAATTTACATTATTTTTTTAATATTCGGTGTATTTATTTAGTTACGATTTCACATTATTCTATTTGTTTTTTGTATATATTTTTTTTTTACATATTTACATTATTTAATGTGTATCTTGCATATATATTTCATACAAATTTATTATCTATTATTTATTTTCATGCAAATACACATTATTTTCATGATATTTTGTTTATTTATTTTGACACAAATTTACCTAGATATGTATTTTGTATATATATTTTTATACGTATTTACATAATTTCATGTATATTTTGTATATATTCTTCTATAGAAATCTACGTTATTTTATGTGTATTCGTATATATATTTTGAAACAAATTAACTTTGTTTTATATGTATTTTTTAATATCTCTTTCAATACATATTTACCTTCCTGTATATGCATTTTGTATAGTTTTATACAAATTTACGTTATTTTATGTGTATTTTGTATATTTATATTTATACAAATACACATTCTTTTATTGGTATTTTGTTTATTTATTTTGATACGAATTTACATTATTTTATGTGTATTTTGTATACATTTTCTTATACGTATTTACTTCATTTTATGTGTATTTTGTATATGTATTTTTATACAAATCTACGCTATTTTATGTGTATTCGTATATATATTTTGAAACAAAATTACATTGTTTTATATGTATTTTGCATATCTATTTCAATACAGATTTACCTTATTGTATGTGTATTTTGTATATTTATTTTAATACAAACTAATTTTTTCATGTGTATTTTGGTATATATATTTTTATAAAAAATGCGTTATTTAATGGGTATTTTGCATCTTTATTTTCATACAAATTTACATTGTTTTATTAATATTCTGTGTATTTATTTTGATACGATTTTACATTATTCTATTTGTGTTTTGTATATATTTTTTATACATATTTACATTATTTAATGTGTATTTTGTATATTTTAAAACAAATTTACGTTATTTTATGCGCATCTGTTAAAATATTTTGATACAAATTTACATTATTTTATGTATTTTGTATATATATTTCAATACAAATTTAGTTTATTTTATGTATATTTTGTATATCTATTTTCATTCGTATCAAAATAAATAAACAAAATAGCAATCAAATAATGTAAATTTGTATGAGAAAACATATACAAATACACATAAATTAACGCAAATTTCTAAAAAAATATATGTACAAAAATGCACATAAAATAAAGTAAGTTTGCATAAAAATATATATACAAAACACACATTAAATAAAGTAAATGCGTACATAAAATAACCTAAATTTGAATAAAACTATATACAAAAATACACAAAAATATTTAAAATTTGTATGAAAAGAAATATACAAAATACACATAAAATTAGGTAAATTTGTATTGAAATACATATACAAAATACACATAGAATAATGTAAATTTGAATGAAAATATATAAACAAATACATTAAAAATAACGTAAATTTGTATAAAATATATATGCAAGATACACATTAAATAATGTAAATGTGTATAAAAAAAATATATACAAAAAAGAAATAGAATAATGTAAAATCCTATCAATATAAATACACAGAATATCAATAAAATAATGTAAATTTGTATGAAAAGAAAGATGCAAAATTCCCATAAAATAGCGCATTTTTTATAAAAATATATATACAAAATACACATAAAATATTTAAATTTGTATTGAAATAAATATACAAAATGCATATACAGTAAGGTAAATATGTATTGAAAGAGATATTCAATAATACATATAAAACAAAGTAAATTTGTTTCAAAATATATATACGAATACACATAAAATAACGTAGATTTCTATAGAAATATATATAAAAAATACTTATGAAATTATGTAAATACGTATAAAAATATATATACAAAATACATATCTAGGTAAATTCGTGTCAAAATAAATAAACAAAATATCAATAAAAGAATGTGTATTTTTATGAAAATAGATATACAAAATACACACAAAATAACCTAAATTTGTACCAAACTATATACAAAAATACACAAAAATATTTTAAATTTGTATGAAAATAAATATACAAAATACACATAAAATTAAGTAAATTTGTATTGAAATACATACACAAAATACACATAAAATAATGTAAATTTGAATGAAAATACATAAACAAATACACTTAAAATAACGTAAATTTGTATAAAAAAATATGTACAAAACACAAATAGAAAAATGTAAAATCGTATCAAAATAAATACACAGAATATTAATAAAATAATGTAAATTTGTATGAAAATAAAGAAGCAAAATACCCATAAGTAACGCATTTTTTTTATTTATAAAAATATATATACCAAAATACACATAAAATGAAGTAAATACGTATAAAAAAATGTATACAAAATACACATAAAATAATGTAAATTCGTATCAAAATAAATAAACAAAATACCAATAAAAGAATGTGTATTTGTATGAATATAAATATACAAAATACATACGTACATACAATACGTAAATTTATATAAAACTATATACAAAAATACACAGAAGTAATTAAATTTGTATGAAAATATATACAAAATACACACGAAATAAGCTAAATTTGAATTGAAATATATATACAAAATACATGAAATAAAGTAAATTTGTATCAAAATATTTATACAAATACACATATAATAACGTAAATTTGTATGAAAATATATAAACAAAATACACATTAAATAATATAAATACGTATAAAAAAATATGTACAAAATACACATATAATCATGTAATTCGTATCAAAATAAATAAACAAAATACCAATAAAATAATATAAATTTGTATGAGTAAACGTGTATGTTGCATATTTTTTCAATTCAAATTTACCTTATTATATACGCATTTTGTATATTAATTTTAATACAAATTTAATTATTCGATGTGTATTTTTGTATCTATTTTTATAAATATATTCTTTATTTTTTGGGTATTTTGCATCTTTATTTTCATACAAATTTACATTATTTTATTGATATTCTGCTCATTCATTTTGATAGGAATTGACATTATTCTATGTGTATTTTGTATATATTTTTCATACAAATTTACGTTATTTTATGTGTATTTGTTTATATATTTTGACACAAATTTACAATATTTTATGGGTAATTTGTATATACATTTCAAAAGAAATTTACCTAGTTTTATGTGTATTTTGTATATCTATTTTCATACAAACTCAAATTATTTCTATGTATTTTTGTATATATTTTAATACAAATTTTAGTTATGTTATGTGTATTTTGTAAATTTATTTTCATTCAAATATATATTATTTTATTGGTGTTTTGTTGATATATATTGATACGAATTTACATTATTTTATATGTACTTTGGGTATATATTTCTATACGCTTTTCCATTATTTAATATTTATTTTGAATATATATTTTTAAACAAATTCATGGTATTTTATGTGTATTTGTATATATATTTTCATATAAATTTACATTATTTTATGTGTATTTTGTACATATATTTTATTACAAATCTACCTTATTTTATGTTTATTTTGTGTGTGTATTTTGTATATTTATATTTATCCAAATACACATTCTTTTATTGGTATTTTGTTTATTTATTTTAATTCGAATTTACATTATTTTATGTGTATTTTGTATACATTTTTTTATACGTATTTACTTAATTTTATGTGTATTTTGTATATATATATATATATATATATATATATATATATATATATATATATATATATATATATATATATATATATATATATATATATATATATATATATATATATATATATATATATATATATATATTTATAGAAATCTACGTTTTTTTATTTGTATTCGTATATATATTTTGAAACAAATTTACATTGTTTTATATGTATTTTTGCATATCTCTTTCAATACAAATTTACCTTATTGTATGTGCATTTTGTATATTTATTTCAATGCAAATTTAAAAATTTTATGTGTATTTTGGTATATATATTTTTATAAGATTACGAAAATTTGAATAAAAATATATACAAAAAAACAAAAAAATAAATTTCAATTTATATGAAAATAGATATACAAAATACAACTATAAGTAGTTAAATTTGTATTTAATTACATGTACAAAATACACATAAAATAATGTAAATTTGTATGAAATGAAAACAAATTCACATAAAATAACGTACATTTGTATAAAATAGATATACAAAATAATTTTATGTGTATTTTGTATATTTATTTTCACACAAATTTAAATTATTTCTGTGTATTTTTGTATATAGTTTTATACAAACTTAGGTTATTTTATGAGTATTTTGTATATCTATTTTCATACAAATACACATTCTTTTATTGATATTTTGTTTATTTATTTTGACGAGAATTTAAATTATTTAATGTGTATTTTGTATATATATTTTTATACGTATTTACATCATTTTATGTGTATTTTGTATATATATTTCTATTGAAATCTACGTTATATTATGTGTATTCGTATATAGATTTTTAAACAAATTTACAGTTTTATGTGTATTTTGCATATTTTTTCAATACAAATTTACCTTATTGTATATGCATTTTGTATATTAATTTTATTACAAATTTAAATATTCTATGTGTATTTTTGTATATGTATTTTTATAAAAATATGCTTTATTTTATGGGTATTTTCCATCTTTATTTTCATACAAATTTACGTTATTTTATTGATATTCTGCTCATTCATTTTGAAATGATTTGACATTATTCTATGTGTATTTTGTATATATATTTCAAACAAAGTTACGTTATTTTATGTGTATTTGTTTATATATTTTGACACAAATTTACAATATTTTATGGGTATTTTGTATATATATTTCAAAAGAAATTTACCTAGTTTGATGTGTATTTTGAATATCTATTTTCATACAAACTCAAATTATTTTTATGTATTTTTGTATATATTTCAATACAAATTTTAGTTATGTTATGTGTATTTTGTAAATCTATTTTCATTCAAATATATATTATTTTATTGGTATTTTGTTGATTTATATTGATACGAATTTACATTATTTTATATGTACTTTTTATATATATTTTTATACGCATTTACATTATTTAATATTTATTTTGAATATATAATTTTATACAAATTCATGGTATTTTATGTGTATTTGTATATATATTTTCATATAAATTTACATTATTTTATGTGTATTTTGTACATATATTTCATTACAAATTTACCTTATTTTATGTTTATTTTGTATGTGTATTTTGTACATTTATATTTATACAAATACACATTCTTTTATTGGTATTTTGTTTATTTATTTTGTTTCGAATTTATATTATTTTATGAGTATTTTGTTTAAATTTTTTTATACGTATTTACCTAATTTTATGTGTATTTTGTATATATATTTTTAAAGATATCTACGTTATTTTATGTGTATTCGTATATATATTTTGAAACAAATTTACATTGTTTTATATGTATTTTTGCATATCTCTTTCAATAGAAGTTTACCTTATTGTATGTGCATTTTGTATATTTATTTCAATACAAATTTAAATATTTTATGTGTATTTTGGTATATATATTTTTATAAGAAATGCGCTATTTGATGGGAATTTTGCATCTTTATTTTCATACAAATTTACATTATTTGATTAATATTCGGTGTATTTATTTTGATACGATCTTACATTATTCTATTTGTTTTTTGTATATATATATTTTTATACATATTTACATTATTTAATGTATATCTTGCATATATATTTCATACAAATTTATTATCTATTATTTATTTTCATACAAATACACATTCTTTTTATGATATTTTGTTCATTTATTTTGACACGAATTTACATTACTTAATATGTATTTTATATATATATTTTTATACGTATTTACATAATTTCATGTGTATTTTGTATATATATTTCTATAGAAATCTACGTTATTTTATGTGTATTCGTATATATATTTTGAAACAAATTTACAATGTTTTATTTCTATTTTGCGTTTTTTTTTATACAAATTTACCTTATTGTATGTGTGCATTTTGTATATTAATTTTAATACAAATTTAATTATTCTATGTGTATTTTTGTATATGTATTTAAAAAAAAAATGCTTTATCTTATGGGTATTTTGCATCTTTATTTTCATACAAATTTAAATTATTTTATTGATATTCTGTGTACTTATTTTGATACGATTTTACATTATTCTATGTATAACAAAAATAAATACAGAATACACAAAAATAGATATGCAAAATACATATAAACAATGTAAATTTGTTTCAAAATATATATACGAATACACATGAAATAAGGTAGATTTCTATAAAAATATATATACAAAATAAACATAAAACTAAGTAAATACGTATAAAAAATGTATACAAAAATGAACATAAAATAATGTAAATTAGTATCAAAATAAATAAACAAAATACCAATAAAAGAAAGTGTATTTGTAGAAATATATATACAAAATACACATTAAATAATATAAATTTGTTTAAAACTATACAAAATACATATGAAAGGATGTAAATACGTAAAAAAATATATATACAAAATACACATTAAATAATGTAAATTCGCGTCAAAATAAATAAACAAAATATCAATAAAAGAATGTGTATTTGTATGAAAATAGATATACAAAATACACATAAAATAACCTAAATTTGTATCAAACTATATACAAAAATACACAAAAATATTTTAAATTTAAATTTACCTTATTGTATTTGCATTTTGTATATTTATTTTAATACAAATTCAAATATTTTATGTGTATTTTGGTATATATAATTTTATAAAAAATGCGTTATTTTATAGGTATTTTGCATCTTAGTTTTAATACAAATGTAAATTATTTTATTAATATTATGTGTATATATTTTGATTCGATTTTATATTATAATATTTGTGTTTGGTATATATTTTTTATACATATTTTCATTATTTAATGTGTATTTTTTATATATATTTTACAAATTAACGTTATTTTAAGTGTATTTGTTTATATAATCTCATTCAAATTTACATTATTTTAAGTGTATTTTGTATATGTATTTAAATACAAACTTACCTAATTTTATGTGTATTTTGTATATTTATTTTCATACAAATTTAAATTATTTTTGTGTTTTTTTGTATAAACATATAGAGTAAATTTCTATGATTATATATATACAAAATACATATAAAATTATGTAAATAAGTATAAAATATATATATATATCAAATACACCTAAAAAAAATTAAATTCGTATCAAAATAAATAAACAAAATTCCGAGAAAAGAACGTATATTTGTAGGAAAATAAATATACAAAATACACATAAAATTACGAAAATTTGAATAAAAATATATACAAAAAACAAAAAAAATAAATTTCAATTTGTATGAAAATAGATATACAAAATACACATATAATTAGTTAAATTTGTATTTAAATACATGTACAAAATACACATAAAATAATGTAAATTTGTATGAAATGAAAACAAATTCACATAAAATAACGTACATTTGTATAAAATAGATATACAAAATATACATAGAATAATGTAAAATCGTATCAAAATAAATACACAGAATATCAATAAAATAATGTAATTTTGTATGAAAATAAAGATGCAAAATACCCATAAAATAAAGCATATTTTTAAAAAAAATACATATACAAAAAATACACATAGAATAATTAAATGTGTATTAAAATTAATATACAAAATGCACGTACAAGAAGGTAAATTTGTATTGAAAAAATATACAAAATGCACATAAAAGTGTAAATTTGTTTCAAAATATATATACGAATACACATAAAATAACGTAGATTTCTATAGAAATATATATACAAAATACACAGGAAATGATGTAAATATAAATATATATATATATATATATATATATATATATATATATATATATATATATATATATATATATATATATATATATATATATATATATATATATATATATATATATATACAAAATACACATTAAATAATTTAAATTCTCGTCAAAATAAATAAACAAAATATCAATAAAAGAATGTGTATTTGTATGAAAATAGATATACAAAATACTCATAAAATAACCTAAGTTTGTATAAAACTATATACAAAAATACACAAAAATTATTTAAATCTGTATGAAAATAAATATACAAAATACACATAAAATTAGGTAAATTTGTATTGAAATACATATACAAAATATACATACAATAATGGAAATTTGAATGAAAATATATAAATATGTACACTTAAAATAACGTAAATTTGTATCAAATATATATACAAAATACACATTAAATAATGTAAATATGTATAAAAAAATATATACAAAACACAAATAGAATAATGTAAAATCGTATCAACAATAAATACACAGAATATTAATAAAATAATGTAAATTTGTATGAAAATAAAGATGCAAAATAGCCATAAAATAACGCATTTTCTATAAAAATATATATACCAAAATACACATAAAATATTAAAATTTGTATTAAAATAAATATAAAAAATGCACATACTATAAGGTAAATTTGTATTGAAATAGATATACAAAATACATATAAAACAATGTAAATTTGTTTCAAAATATATATACGAATACACATAAAATAACGTAGATTTCTATAAAAAAAATGAAGTAAATACGTATAAAAAATGAATACAAAAAATACATAAAAATCGTATCAAAATGAATAAACAAAATACCAGTAAAAGAATGTGTATTTGTATAAATATAAATATACAAAATACTCATAAAATATCGTAAATTTGTATAAAACTATATACAAAAATACACAGAAGTAATTAAATTTGTATGAAAATATATATACAAAATACAGCTAAAATAAGCTAAATTTGATTTGAAATGTACATACAAAATACATAAAATATTGTAAATCTGTATCAAAATATTTATACAAATACATATAATAACGTAGATTTGTTTAAAAATATATAAACAAAATACACATTAAGTAATGTAAATACGTATAAAAAATATGTACAAAATACACATATAATCATGTAATTCGTATCAAAATAAATAAACAAAATAGCAATAAAATAATGTAAATTTGTATGAGAAAACATATACAAATAACGCAAATTTCTATAAAAATATATGTACAAAAATGCACATAAAATAAAGTAAATTTGCAAAAAAATATATATACAAAACACACACTAAATAATGTAAATGCGTACATAAAATAAGCTAAATTTGAATAAAACTATATACAAAAATACACAAAAATAATTTAAATTTGTTTGAAAAGAAATATACAAAATACACATAAAATTAGGTAAATTTGTATTGAAATACATATACAAAATACACATCAAATAATGTAAATTTGAATGAAAATATATAAACAAATACACTTAAAATAACGTAAATTTGTATAAAATATATGCAAGATACACATTAAATAATGTAAATGTGTATAAAAAAATATATACAAAAAACAAATAGAATAATGTAAAATCGTATCAAAATAAATACACAGAATATCAATAAAATAATGTAAATTTGTATGAAAATAAAGATGCAAAATTCCCAAAAATTATCGCATTTTTTATAAAAATATATTTACCAAAATACACATAAAATATTTAAATTTGTATTGAAATAAATATACAAAATGCATATACAGTAAGGTAAATTTGTATTGAAAGAGATATTCAAAAATACATATAAAACAATGTAAATTTGTTTCAAAATATATATACGAATACACATAAAATAAAGTAGATTTCTATAGAAATATATATACAAAATACATATGAAATTATGTAAATACGTATAAAAATATATATACAAAATACATATCAAATAATGTAAATTCGTGTCATAATAAATAAACAAAATATCATGAAAAGAATGTGTATTTGTATGAAAATAGATAATAGATAATAAATTTGTATAAAATATATATGCAAGATACACATTAAATAATGTAAATATGTATAAAAAAGTATATACAAAAAACAAATAGAATAATGTAACATCGTATCAAAATAAATACACCGAATATTAATAAAATAATGTAAATTTGTATGAAAATAAAGATGCAAAATTCCCATAAAATAGCGCATTTCTTAAAAAAATATATATACCAAAATACACATAAAATATTTAAATTTGCATTGAAATAAATATACAAAATGCACATACAATAAGGTAAATTTGTATTGAAAGAGATATGCAAAAATATATATAAAACAATGTAAATTTGTTTCAAAATATATATACGAATACAAATAAAAAAACGTAGATTTCTATAAAAATATATATACAAAATACACATAAAATTAAGTAAATACGTATAAAAAATGTATACAAAATACACATAAAATAATGTAATTTCGAATTAAAATAAATGTAAATTTGAATGAAAATATAAAAACAAATACACTTAAAATAACGTAAATTTGTATAAAATATATATGCAAGATACATATTAAATAATGTAAATGTGTATAAAAATATATATACACAAAAAACAAATAGAATAATGTAAAATCGTATCAAAATAAATACACAGAATATCAATAAAATAATGTAAATTTGTATGAAAATAAAGATGCAAAATTCCCAAAAATTATCGCATTTTTTATAAAAATATATATACCAAAATACACATAAAATATTTAAATTTGTATTGAAATAAATATACAAAATGCATATACAGTAAGGTAAGTTTGTATTAAAAGAGATATTCAAAAATACATATAAAACAATGTAAATTTGTTTCAAAATATATATACGAATACACATAAAATAAAGTAGATTTCTATAGAAATATATAGACAAAATACATATGAAATTATGTAAATACGTATAAAAATATATATACAAAATACATATCAAATAATGTAAATTCGTGTCAAAATAAATAAACAAAATATCATGTAAAGAATGTGTATTTGTATAAAAATAAATAATAGATGATAAATTTGTATAAAATATATATGCAAGATACTCATTAAATAATGTAAATATGTATAAAAAAGTATATACAAAAAACAAATAGAATAATGTAAATTCGTATCAAAATAAATACACCGAATATTAATAAAATAATGTAAATTTGTATGAAAATAAAGATGCAAAATTCCCATAAAATAGCGCATTTCTTATAAAAATATATATACCAAAATACACATAAAATTTTTAAATTTGTATTGAAATAAATATACAAAATGAACATACAATAAGGTAAATTTGTATTGAAAGAGATATGCAAAAATACATATAAAACAATGTAAATTTGTTTCAAAATATATATACGAATAGAAATAAAAAAACGTAGATTTCTATAAAAATATATATACAAAATACACATAAAATTAAGTAAATACGTATAAAAAAATGTATACAAAATACACATAAAATAATGTAAATTCGATTTAAAATAAATAAACAAAATACCAATAAAAGAATGTGTATTTGGATAAATATAAATATACAAAATACATATACAAAATAAACATAAAATAAGGTAGATTTGTAATAAAATATATGTACAAAATACACATAAAATAATGTAAATTAATATGAAAATATATATACAAATACACATAAAATACCTTGAATTTGTATAAAAATATATATTCAAAATAAATATTAAATAATATATATACAAAGTACATATAAAATAATGTAAATTCGTATCAATATAAATCAACAAAACACCAATAAAATAATATATATATGAATGAAAATAAATTTACAAAATACACATAACATAACTAAAATTTGTATTAAAATATATACAAAAATACATAGAAATAATTTGAGTTTGTATGAAAATAGATATACAAAATACACATAAAACTAGGTAAATTTCTTTTGAAATGTATATACAAAATAGCCATAAAATATTGTAAATTTGTGTCAAAATATATAAACAAATACACATAAAATAACGTAAATTTGTATGAAAAATATATACAAAATACACATAGAATTATGTCAATTCGTATCAAAATGAATGAGCAGAATATCAACAAAATAATGTAAATTTTTATGAAAATAAAGATGCAAAATACCCAAAAAATAAAGCATATATTTATAAAAATACAAATACAAAAATACACATCGAATAATTAAATTTATATTAAAATTAATATACAAAATGCGTATATAATAAGGTAAATTTGTATTGAAAAAATATGCAACATACACGTTTACTCATACAAATTTATATTATTTTATTGGTATTTTGTTTATTTATTTTGATACGAATTACATGATTATATGTGTATTTTGTACACATTTTTTTATACGTATTTACATTATTTAATGTGTATTTTGTTTATATATTTTCATACAAATTTACGTTATTATATGTGTATTTGAATAAATATTTTGATACAAATTTACTTTATTTCATGTATTTTGTATATATATTTCAATTCAAATTTAGCTTATTTTGTGTGTATTTTGTATATATTTTCATACAAATTTAATTACTTCTGTGTATTTATTTATATAGTTTTATATAAATTTACGTTATTTTATGTGTATTTTGTATATTTATATTTATACAAATTCTTTTATTGGTATTTTGTTTATTTATTTTGATACGAGTTTACATTATTTTATGTGTATTTTGTATACATTTTTTTATACGTATTTACTTCATTTTATGTGTATTTTGTATATATATATTTATAGAAATCTACGTTATTTTGTGTAATTGTATACATATTTTGAAACAAATTTACATTGCTTTATATGTATTTTGCGTATCTATTTCAATACAAATTTACCTTATTGTATAGGTTTTTTATATATTTATTTTAATACAAATCTAATTTTTTTATGTGTATTTTGGTATATATATTTTTATAAATAAAAAAAAAGCGTTATTTTATGGGTATTTTGCCTCTTTATTTTCATACAAATTTACATTATTTTATTAATATTCTGTGTATTTATTTTGATACGATTTTACATTATTGTATTTGTGTTTTGTATATATTTTTTTATACAAATTTACGTTATTTTAAGTGTATTTGTTTATGTATTTTCATTCAAATTTACATTATTTTATGTGTATTTTGTATATGTATTTCCATACAAATTTACCTAATTTTATGTGTATTTTGTATATTTATTTTCATACAAATTTAAAATATTTTTGTGTATTTTTGTATATAGTTTGATACAAATTTAGGTTATTTTATGTGTATTTTGAATATCTATGAAATATATATAAAAATATAAAAGTATAAAAGTATAAAAATATATATACAAAATACATATCAAATAATGTAAATTCGTGTCAAAATAAATAAACAAAATATCATGAAAAGAATGAGTATTTGTATGAAAATAGATAATAGATAATAAATTTGTATAAAATATATATGCAAGATACACATTAAATAATGTAAATATGTATAAAAAAGTATATACAAAAAACAAATAGAATAATGTAAAATCGTATCAAAATAAATACACCGAATATTAGTAAAATAATGTAAATTTATATGAAAATAAAGATGCAAAATTCCCATAAAATAGCGCATTTCTTATAAAAATATATATACCAAAATACACATAAAATTTTTAAATTTGTATTGAAATAAATATACAAAATGCATATACAATAAGGTAAATTTGTATTGAAAGAGATATGCAAAAATACATATAAAACAATGTAAATTTGTTTCAAAATATATATACGAATACAAATAAAAAAACGTAGATTTCTATAAAAATATATATACAAAATACACATAAAATTAAGTAAATACGTATAAAAAAATGTATTCAAAATACACATAAAATAATATAAATTCGAATTAAAATAAATAAACAAAATACCAATAAAAGAATGTGTATTTGGATAAATATAAATATACAAAATACACATACAAAATAAACATAAAATAACGTAGATTTGTAATAAAATATATGTACAAAATACACATACAATAATGTAAGTTTATATGAAAATATATATACAAATACACATAAAATACCATGAATTTGTATAAAAATATATATTCAAAATAAATATTAAATAATGTAAGAGCGTATAAAAATATATATACAAAGTACATATAAAATGAAAATTAAGATGCAAAATACCTATAAAATAACGCATTTTTTTTATAAAATTATTGATACCAAAACACACATAAAATATTTGAACTTGTATTAAAATAAATATACAAAATGCACATACAATAAGGTAAATTTGTATTGAAATAGATATGGAAAATACATATAAAATAATGTAAATTTGTTTCAAAATATATATACGAATACACATAAAATAACGTAGATTTCTATAAAATACATATACAAAATACACATAAAATTAAGTAAATACGTATAAAAAAATGTATACAAAATACACATAAAATAATGTAAATTCGTATAAATGTAAATAAACAATATACCAATAAAATAATGTATATTTGTATAAATATAAATATACAAAATGCACATAAAATAACGTAAATTTATATAAAACTATATACATAAAATAACGCAAATTTCTATAAAAATATATGTACAAAAATGAACATTAGATAAATTTGCATAAAAAATATATACACAAAAAACACATTAGATAATGTAAATGAAAAAAAAAATATGTAAATAAAATACCTATAATGTAATTTTGGATGAAAATATATATACAAAATACACATAAAATATCCTAAATACAAATACAAATATACACATAAAATATACAAAATAAACATAAAATAAGGTAAATTTGTAATGAAATATATGAAAAAATACACATAAAATAATAAAAATTTGTATGAAAATATATATACAAATACACATTAAATAACATGAATTTGTATAAAATTTGTATCAAAATATATACTTATACACACAATAAAATAACGTAATTTTTTTATGAAAATGTATATACAAAATACACATAAAATAATTTAAATACGTAGAAAAATATATATACAAAAAACACATAAAATAGTGTAAATATGTATGAAAATATATAAACAAATACACATAAAATAATATAAATTTGGATAAAAAATATATACAAAATTAACATTAAATAATGTAAATATATATATAAAAAAATATATACAAAAAACACATAGAATAATGTTAAATCGTATCAAAATAAATAAAGAGAATATTAATAAAATAATATAAATTTGAAAATAAAGATGCAAAATATCCATATAATAACGCATATTTGCATAAAAATATAAACAAAAATATATATAAAATAATTAAATTTGTAATAAAATAAATATACAAAATGCACGTACAATAAAGTAAATTTGTATTGAAATAGATATGCAAAATACACATTAATAATGTAAATTTGTATCAAAATATATATACGAATACTCATAAAATAGAGTAAATTTCTATGAAAATATACATACAAAATAGATATACAAAATACACATATAACTAGTTAAATTTGTATTTAAATACATGTACAAAAAACACATAAAATAATGTAGATTTGTATGAAATGAAAAGAAATACATTTTATATAAAATATATATACAAAATACACATAGAATAATGTAAAATCATATCAAAATAAATACACAGAATATCAATAAAATAATGTAAATTTGTATGAAAATAAAGATGCAAAATACCCATAAAATAAAGGATATTTTTATAAAAATACATATACAAAAATACACATAGATTAATCAAATTTGTATTAAAATTAATATACAAAATGCACATACAATAAGGTAAATTTGTATTAAAAAAAATATGCAAAATACACATAAAACAATGTAAATTTGTTTCAAAATATATATACGAATACACATAAAATAACGCAGATTTCTATAGAAATATATATACAAAATACACTTGAAATAATGTAAATACGCATAAAAATATATATACAAAATACACATTAAATAATGTTAATTCGTGTCAAAATAAATAAACAAAATATCATGAAAAGAAGGTGTATTTGTATGAAAATAGATAAAGAAAATACACATAAAATAACCTAAATTTGTATAAAACTATATACAAAAATACACAAAAATAATTTAATCTTGTATGAAAATAAATATACAAAAAACATATAAAATTAGGTAAATTTGTATTGAAATACATATACAAAATACACATAAAATAATGTAAATTTAAATGAAAATATATAAACATATAGACTTAAAATAACGTAAATTTGTATCAAATATATATACAAAAAACACATTAAATAATGTAAATATGTATAAAAAAATATATACAAAACACAAATAAAATAATGTAAAATCGTATCAAAATAAATACAGAAAATATTAATAAAATAATGTAAATTTGTATGAAAATTAAGATGCAAAATACCCATAAAATAACGCATTTTTTATAAAAATATATATACGAAAAAACATAAAATATTTGATTTTGTATTAAAATAAATAGATATACAAAATAAACATAAAATAAGCTAAATTTGAATTGAAATATATATACAAAATACATAAAATAATGTAAATTTGTATCAAAATACTAATACAAATACACATATAATAACGTAAATTTGTATAAAAATATATAAACAAAATACACATTAAATAATGTAAATACTTATAAAAAAATGTACAAAATACACAAATAATCATGTAATTCGTATCAAAATAAATAGACAAAATACCAATAAAAAAATGTAAATTTCTATGAGAAAACATACAAAATACACATAAATAACGCAAATATCAATAAAAATATATATAATATAATATATTTTTATACATATTTAAAATATTTAATGTATATTTTGTATATATATTTTATCCAAATTTACGTTATTTTATATGTATTTGTTTATATATTTTCATATAAATTTACATTATTTTATGTGAGTTTTGTATATGTATTTCAATACAAATTTGCCTAACTTTATGTGTATTTTGCATATCTATTTTCAAACAAATTTAAATTATTTTTGTGTTTTTTGTATATATTTTTATACAAATTTTAGTTATTTTATTTGTTTTTTGTATATATATTTTCCTACAAATATACATTCTTTTATTGGAATTTTGTGTATATAATTTTTTACGAATTTACATTATTTTATGTGTATTTTGTATATATATTTCTACGTATTTAAATTATTTCATGTGTAATTTATATATACATTTTTATAAAAATTTACGTTATTTTATTGTGTGTATTCGTATATATTTTGAAACAAATTTTATACAAATTCATGTTATTTTATGTGTATTTGTATATATATTTTCATACAAATTTATATTATTTTATGTGTATTCTTACATATATTTTATTACAAATTTACCTTATTTTATGTTTATTTTGTATATTTATTTCATTTAATATAATCAAATTTAAATTTATTGTATATGCATTTTGTATATTAATTTTAATACAAATTTAATTATTCTATGTGTATTTTTCTATATGTATTTTTATAAAAATATGCTTTATTTTATGGGTATTTTGCATCTTTATTTTTATACAAATTTACGTTATTTTATTGATATTCTGCTCATTCATTTTGATACGATTTGACATTATTCTATGTGTATTTTGTATATATTTTTCATACAAATTTACGTTATTATATGTGTATTTGTTTATATATTTTGACACAAATTTACAATATTTTATGGGTATTTTGTATATATATTTCAAAAGAAATTTACCTAGTTTTATGTGTATTTTGAATATCTATTTTCATTCAAACTCAAATTATTTTTATGTATTTTTGTATATATTTCAATACAAATTTTAGTTAGGTTATGTGTATTTTGTAAATCTATTTTCATTCAAATATATATTATTTTATTGGTATTTTGTTGATTTATATTGATAGGAATTTACATTATTTTATATGTACTTTGTATATATATTTTTATACGCATTTACATTATTTAATATTTATTTTGAGTATATAATTTTATACAAATTCATGGTATTTTATGTGTATTTGTAAATATATTTTCATATAAATTTACATTATTTTATGTGTATTTTGTACATATATTTCATTACAAATTTACCTTATTTTATGTTTATTTTGTAAGTGTATTTTGTACATTTATATTTATACAAATACACATTCTTTTATTGGTATTTTGTTTATTTATTTTGTTTCGAATTTACATTATTTTATGTGTATTTTGTTTACATTTTTTTATACGTATTTACTTAATTTTATGTGTATTTTGTATATATATTTTTATAGAAATCTACGTTATTTTATGTGTATTCGTACATATATTTTGAAACAAATTTACATTGTTTTATATGTACAATAAGGTAAATTTGTATTGAAATAGATATGCAAAATACATATAAAGCAATGTAAATTTGTTTCAAAATATGTATACGAAAAATAAAATAACGTAGATTTCTATAAAAATATATATACAAAATACACATAAAATGAAGTAAATACGTATAAAAAATGTATACAAAATACACATAAAATAATGTAAATTCGTATCAAAATAAATAAACAAAATACCAATAAAAGAATGTGTATTTGTATAAATATAAATATACAAAATACACATAAAATAACGTAAATTTATATAAAACTATATAAAAAATACACAGAAGTAATTAAATTTGTATGAAAATATATACAAAACACACAAAATAAGCTAAATTTGAATTGAAATATATATACAAAATACATGAAATAAAGTAAATTGGTATCAAAATATTTATACAAATACACATATAATAACGTAAATTTGTATGAAAATATATAAACAAAATACACATTAAATAATGTAAATACGTATAAAAAAATGTGTACAAAATACACATATAATCATGTAATTCGTATCAAAATAAATAAACAAAATATCAATAAAATAATATAAATTTGTATGAGTAAACGTGTATAAATATAAATGTACAAAATACACATATAAAATAAACATAAAATAAGGTAAATTTGTAATGAAATATATGAACAAAATACACATAGAATAATGTAAATTTATATGAAAATATATATACAAATACACATAAAATACCATGAATTTGTATAAAATTATATATTCAAAATAAATATTAAATAATGTAAATGCGTATAAAAAAATATATAAAAAGTACATATAAAATAATGTAAATTCGTATCAATATAAATCAACAAAATACCAATAAAATGATATATATTTGAATGAAAATAGATTTACAAAATACACATAACATAACCAAAATTTGTATTGAAATATATACAAAAATACATAAAAATAATTTGAGTTTGTATGAAAATAGATATTCAAAATACACATCAAACTAGGTAAATTTATTTTGAAATATATATACAAAATACCCATAAAATATTGTAAATTTGTGTCAAAATGTATAAACAAATACACATAAAATAACGTAAATTTGTATGAAAAATATTTACAAAATACACATAGAATAATGTCAAATCGTATCAAAATGAATGAGCAGAATATCAATGAAATAACATAAATTTGTATGAAAATAAAGATGCAAAATACCCATAAAATAAAGCATATTTTTTATAAAAATACATATACAAAAATACACATAGAATAATAAAATTTGTATTAAAATTAATATACAAAATGCATATACAATAAGGTAAATTTGTATTGAAAAAATATGCAAAATACACATAAAAGTGTAAATTTGTTTAAAAATCTATATACGAATACACATAATATAACGTTGATTTCTATAGAAATATATATACAAAATACACATGAAATGATGTAAATACGTATAAAAATATATATACAAAATACACATTAAATAATTTAAATTCTCGTCAAAATAAATAAACAAAATATCAATAAAAGAATGTGTATTTGTATGAAAATAGATATACAAAATACTCATAAAATAACCTAAGTTTGTATAAAACTATATACAAAAATACACAAAAATAATTTAAATTTGTATGAAAATAAATATACAAAATACACATAAAATTAGGTAAATTTGTATTGAAATACATATACAAAATAAACATAAAATAATGGAAGTTTGAATGAAAATATATAAACATATACACTTAAAATACTAATTAAATAATGTAAATTTGTATAAAAAAATATATACAAAACACAAATAGAATAATGTAAAATCGTATCAAAATAAATACACAGATTATTAATAAAATAATGTAAATTTGTATGAAAATAAAGATGCAAAATAGCCATAAAATAACGCATTTTTAAAAAAAATATATATACCAAAATACACATAAAATATTAAAATTTGTATTAAAATAAATATAAAAAATGCACATACTGTAAGGTAAATTTGTATTGAAATAGATATGCAAAATACATATAAAACAATGTAAATTTGTTTCAAAATATATATACGAATACACATATAATAACGTTGATTTCTATAAAAATATATTCAAAATACACATAAAATGAAGTAAATACGTATAAAAAAATGAATACAAAATACACATAAAAATCGTATCAAAATAAATAAACAAAATACCAATAATAAAAAGTGTATTTTATAAATATAAATATACAAAATACACATAAAATATCGTAAATTTGTATAAAACTATGTACAAAAATACACAGAAGTTATTAAATTTGTATGAAAATATATATACAAAATACAGCTAAAATAAGCTAAATTTGAATTGAAATGTACATACAAAATACATAAAATAATGTAAATCTGTATCAAAATATTTATACAAATACATATAATAACGTAGATTTGTTTAAAAATATATAAACAAAATACTCATTAAGTAATGTAAATACGTATAAAAAATATGTACAAAATACACATATAATCATGTAATTCGTATCAAAATAAATAAACAAAATAGCAATAAAATAATGTAAATTTGTATGAGAAAACATATACAAATAACGCAAATTTCTATAAAAATATATGTACAAAAATGCACATAAAATAAAGTAAATTAGCATAAAAATATATATACAAAACACACACTAAATAATGTAAATGCGTACATAAAATAACCTAAATTTGAATAAAACTATATACAAAAGTACACAAAAATAATTTAAATTTGTTTGAAAAGAAATATTCAAAATACACATAAAATTAGGTAAATTTGTATGGAAATACATATACAAAATACACATCAAATAATGTAAATTTGAATGAAAATATATAAACAAATACACTTAAAATAACGTAAATTTGTATAAAATATATATGCAAGATACACATTAAATAATGTAAATGTGTATAAAAAAATATATACAAAAAACAAATAGAATAATGTAAAATCGTATCAAAATAAATACACAAAATATCAATAAAATAATGTAAATTTGTATTAAAGATGCAGAATTCCCAAAAATTATCGCATTTTTTATAAAAATATATATACCAAAATACACATAAAATATTTAAATTTGTATTGAAATAAATATACAAAATGCATATAGAGTAAGGTAAATTTGTATTGAAAGAGATATTCAAAAATACATATAAAACAATGTAAATTTGTTTCAAAATATATATACGAATACACATAAAATAAAGTAAATTTCTATAGAAATATATATACAAAATACATATGAAATTATGTAAATACGTATAAAAATATATATACAAAATACATATCAAATAATGTAAATTCGTGTAAAAAAAAAAAATATCATGAAAAGAATGTGTATTTGTATGAAAATAGATAATAGATAATAAATTTGTATAAAATATATATGCAAGATACACATTAAATAATGTAAATATGTATAAAAAAGTATATACAAAAAACAAATAGAATAATGTAAAATCGTATCAAAATAAATACACCGAATATTAATAAAATAATGTAAATTTGTATGAAAATAAAGATGCAAAATTCCCATCAAATAGCGCATTTCTTATAAAAATATATATACCAAAATACACATAAAATATTTAAGTTTGTATTGAAATAAATATACAAAATGCACATACAATAAGGTAAATTTGTATAGAAAGAGATATGCAAAAATACATATAAAACAATGTAAATTTGTTTCAAAATATATATACGAATACAAATAAAAAAACGTAGATTTCTATAAAAATATATATACAAAATACACATAAAATTAAGGAAATACGTATAAAAAAATGTATACAAAATACACATAAAATAATGTAAATTCGAATTAAAATAAATAAACAAAATACCAATAAAAGAATGTGTATTTGGATAAATATAAATATACTAAATACACATACAAAATAAACATAAAATAAGGTAGATTTGTAATAAAATATATGAACAAAATACACATAAAATAATGTAAATTTATATGAAAATATATATACAAATACACATAAAATACCATGAATCTGTATAAAAATATATATTCAAAATAAATATTAAATAATGTAAAAGCGTATAAAAATATATATACAAAGTTCATATAAAATGAAAATTAAGATGCAAAATACCTATAAAATAACGCATTTTTTTAAAAATTATTGATACCAAAATACACATAAAATATTTGAACTTGTATTAAAATAAATATACAAAATGCACATACAATAAGGTAAATTTGTATTGAAATAGATATGCAAAATACATATAAAATAATGTAAATTTATTTCAAAATATATATACGAATACACATAAAATAACGTAGATTTCCATAAAAATACATATACAAAATACACATAAAATTAAGTAAATACGTATAAAAAAAAATGTATAGAAAATACACATAAAATAATGTAAATTCGTATAAATGTAAATAAACAATATACCAATAAAAGAATGTGTATTTGTATAAATATAAATATACAAAATGCACATAAAATAACGTAAATTTATATAAAACTATATACATAAAATAACGCAGATTTCTATAAAAATATATGTACAAAAATGAACATTAAATAAATTTGCATAAAAATATATATACAAAACACACATTAGATAATGTAAATGAGTATAAAAATATGTATACAAAATACCTATGAAATAATCTAAATTCATATCGAATTAAATTAAGAAATACCAATAAAATAATGTAATTTTGGATGAAAATATATATACAAAATACACATAAAATAACCTAAATACAAATACAAATATACACATAAAATAATTTAAAATTGAATGAAATAAATATACAAAATAAACATAAAATAAGGTAAATTTGTAATGAAATATATGAAAAAATACACATAAAATAAAAAAAATTTGTATGAAAATATATATACAAATACACATTAAATAACATGAATTTGTATAAAATTTGTATCAAAATATATACTTATACACACAATAAAATAACGTAATTTTTTTTATGAAAATGTATATACAAAATACACATAAAATAATTTAAATACGTAGAAAAATATATATACAAAAAACACATAAAATAATGTAAATATGTATGAAAATATATAAACAAATACACATAAAATAATGTAAATTTGGATAAAATATATATACAAAATGAACATTAAATAATGTAAATATGTATAAAAAAAATATATACAAAAAACACATAGAATAATGTTAAATCGTATCAAAATAAATAAAGAGAATATCAATAAAATAATGTAAATTTGTATGAAAATAAAGATGCAAAATATCCATATAATAACGCATATTTGCATAAAAATATATATATAAAATAATTAAATTTGTATTAAAATAAATATACAAAATGCACGTACAATAAAGTAAATTTGTATTGAAATAGATATGCAAAATACACATTAATAATGTAAATTTGTATCAAAATATATATACGAATACTCATAAAATAGAGTAAATTTCTATGAAAATATACATACAAAATAGATATACAAAATACACATATAACTACTTAAATTTGTATTTAAATACATGTACAAAAAACACATCAAATAATGTAGATTTGTATGAAATGAACACAAATACATTTTATATAAAATATATATACAAAATACACATAGAATAATGTAAAATCATATCAAAATAAATACACAGAATATCAATAAAATAATGTAAATTTGTATGAAAATAAAGATGCAAAATACCCATAAAATAAAGCATATTTTTATAAAAATACATATACAAAAATACACATAGATTAATCAAATTTGTATTAAAATTAATATACAAAATGCACATACAATAAGGTAAATTTGTATTGAAAAAATATGCAAAATACACATAAAACAATGTAAATTTGTTTCAAAATATATTTACGAATACACATAAAATAATGCAGATTTCTATAGAAATATATATACAAAATACACTTGAAATAATGTAAATACGCATAAAAATATATATATACAAAATACACATTAAATAATGTTAATTCGTGTCAAAATAAATAAACAAAATATCATGAAAAAATATGTATTTGTATGAAAATAGATATACAAAATACACATAAAATAACATAAATTTGTATAAAACTATAAACAAAAATACACAAAAATAATTTAAACTTGTATGAAAATAAATATACAAAAAACATATAAAATTAGGTAAATTTGTATTGAAATACATATACAAAATACACATAAAATAATGTAAATTTTAATGAAAATATAAACATATAGACTTAAAATAACGTAAGTTCGTATCAAATATATATACAAAAAACACATTAAATAATATAAATATGTATAAAAAAATATATACAAAACAGAAATAAAATAATGTAAGATCGTATCAAAATAAATACAGAAAATATTAATAAAATAATGTAAATTTGTATGAAAATTAAGATGCAAAATACCCATAAAATAACGCATTTTTTTTTTAAATATATATACGAAAAAACATAAAATATTTGATTTTGTATTAAAATAAATAGATATTCAAAATACACATAAAATAAGCTAAATTTGAATTGAAATATATATACAAAATACATAAAATAATGTAAATTTGTATCAAAATACTTATACAAATACACATATAATAACGTAAATTTGTATAAAAATATATAAACAAAATACACATTAAATAATGTAAATACGTATAAAAAAATGTAAAAAATACACAAATAATCATGTAATTCGTATCAAAATAAATAGACAAAATACCAATAAAATAATGTAAATTTCTATTAGAAAACATATACAAAATACACATAAATAACGCAAATATGAATTAAAATATATATAATATACACAGAAGTAATTAAATTTGTATGAAAATATATAAAAATACACACAAAATAAGCTAAAAGAAATTTGAATTGAAATGTATATACAAAATACATAAAATAATGTAAATTTGTATCAAAATATTTATTCAAATACATATAATAACGTAGATTTGTTTAAAAATATATAAACAAAATACACATTAAGTAATGTAAATACGTATAAAAAATATGTACAAAATACACATATAATCATGTAATTCGTATCTAAATAAATAAACAAAATAGCAATAAAACAATGTAAATTTGTATGAGAAAACATATACAAATAACGCAAATTTCTATTAAAATATATGTACAAAAATGCTCATAAAATAAAATAAATTTGCATAGAAATATATATACAAAACACACACTAAATAATGTAAATGCGTACATAAAATAACCTAAATTTGAATAAACTATATACAAAAATACACAAAAATAATTTAAATTTGTTTGAAAAGAAATATACAAAATACACATAAAATTAGGTAAATTTGTATTGAAATACATACAAAATACACATAATATAGATTTGAATGAAAATATATAAACAAATACACTTAAAATAACGTAAATTTGTATAAAATATATATGCAAGATACACATTAAATAATGTAAATGTGTATAAAAAAATATATACAAAAAACAAATAGAATAATGTAAAATCGTATCAAAATAAATACACAGAATATTAATAAAATAATGTAAATTTGTATGAAAATAAATATGCAAAATTAACGAAAAATATCGCATTTTTTTTTTAAATATATATACCAAAATACATATGAAATATTTAAATTTGTATTGAAATAAATATACAAAATGCATATACAGTAAGGTAAATTTGTATTGAAAGAGATATTCATATATACATATAAAACAATGTAAATTTGTTTCAAAATATATATACGAATACACATAAAATAAGAAGATTTCTATAGAAATATATATACAAAATACATATGAAATTATGTAAATACGTATAAAAATATATATACAAAATACATATAAAATAATGTAAATTCGTGTCAAAATAAATAAACAAAATATCATGAAAAGAATGTTTATTTGTATGAAAATAGATAATAGATAATAAATTTGTATAAAATATATATGCAAGATACACATTAAATAATGTAAATATGTATAAAAAAAGTATATACAAAAAACAAATAGAATAATGTAAAATCGTATCAAAATAAATACACCGAATATTAATAAAATAATGTAAATTTGTATGAAAATAAAGATGCAAAATTCCCATAAAATAGCGCATTTCTTATAAAAATATATATACCAAAATACACAAAATATTTAAATTTGTATTGAAATAAATATACAAAATGCACATACAATAAGGTAAATTTGTATTGAAAGAGATATGCAAAAATACATATAAAACAATGTAAATTTGTTTCAAAATATATATACGAATACAAATAAAAACGTAGATTTCTATAAAATATATATAAAATACACATAAAATTAAAAATAAGTATATAAAAATGTATACAAAATACACATAAAATAATGTAAATTCGAATTAAAATAAATAAACAAAATACCAATAAAAGAATGTGTATTTGGATAAATATAAATATACTAAATACACATACAAAATAAACATAAAATAAGGTAGATTTGTAATAAAATATATGTACAAAATACACATAAAATAATGTAAATTTATATGAAAATATATATACAAATACACATAAAATACCATGAATTTGTATAAAAATATATATTCAAAATAAATATTAAATAATGTAAAAGCGTATAAAAATATATATACAAAGTACATATAAAATGAAAATTAAGATGCAAAATACCTATAAAATAACGCATTTTTCATAAAATTATTGATACCAAAATACACATAAAATATTTGAACTTGTATTAAAATAAATATACAAAATGCACATACAATAACGTAAATTTGTATTGAAATAGATATGCAAAATACATATAAAATAATGTAAATTTGTTTCAAAATATATATACGAATACACATAAAATAACGTAGATTTCTATAAAAATACATATACAAAATACACATAAAATTAAGTAAATACGTATAAAAAAATGTATACAAAATACACATAAAATAATGTAAATTCGTATAAATGTAAATAAACAATATACCAATAAAAGAATGTGTATTGTATAAATATAAATATACAAAATGCACATAAAATAACGTAAATTTATATAAAACTATATACATAAAATAAAGCAAATTTCTATAAAATATATGTACAAAATGAACATTAAATAAATTTGCATAAAAATATATATACAAAACACACATTAGATAATGTAAATGAGTATAAAAATATGTATACAAAATACCTATGAAATAATCTAAATTCGTATCAATTGAAATTAAGAAATACCAATAAAATAATGTAATTTTGGATGAAAATATATATACAAAATACACATAAAATAACCTAAATACAAATACAAATATACACATAAAATAATTTAAAATTGAATGAAATAAATATACAAAATAAACATAAAATAAGGTAAATTTGTAATGAAATATATGAAAAAATACACATAAAATAATATAAATTTGTATGAAAATATATATACAAATACATTAAATAACATGAATTTATATAAAATTTGTATCAAAATATATACTTATACACACAATAAAATAACGTAATTTTTATGAAAATGTATATACAAAATACACATAAAATAATTTAAATACGTGAAAATATATATACAAAAAACATAAAATAATGTAAATATGTATGAAAATATATAAACAAATACACATAAAATAATGTAAATTTGGATAAAATATATATACAAAATAAACATTAAATAATGTAAATATGTATAAAAAATATATACAAAATACACATAGAATAATGTTAAATCGTATCAAAATAAATAAAGAGAATATCAATAAAATAATGTAAATTTGTATGAAAATAAAGATGCAAAATATCCATATAATAACGCATATTTGCATAAAATATATATACAAAATACATATAAAATAATTAAATTTGTATTAAAATAAATATACAAAATGCACGTACAATAAAATAAATTTGTATTGAAATAGATATGCAAAATACACATTAATAATGTAAATTTGTATCAAAATATATATACGAATACTCATAAAATAGAGTAAATTTCTATGAAAATATACATACAAAATAGATATACAAAATACACATATAACTAGTTAAATTTGTATTTAAATACATGTAAAAAACACATAAAATAATGTAGATTTGTATGAAATGAAAACAAATACATTTTATATAAAATATATATACAAAATACACATAGAATAATGTAAAATCATATCAAAATAAATACACAGAATATCAATAAAATAATGTAAATTTGTATGAAAATAAAGATGCAAAATACCCATAAAATAAAGCATATTTTATAAAATACATATACAAAAATACACATAGATTAATCAAATTTGTATTAAAATTAATATACAAAATGCACATACAATAAGGTAAATTTGTATTGAAAAAAATATGCAAAATACACATAAAACAATGTAAATTTGTTTCAAAATATATATACGAATACACATAAAATAACGCAGATTTCTATAGAAATATATATACAAAATACACTTGAAATAATGTAAATACGTATAAGATATATATACAAAATACACATTAAATAATGTTAATTCGTGTCAAAATAAATAAACAAAATATCATGAAAAGAATGTGTATTTGTATGAAAATAGATATACAAAATACACATAAAATAACCTAAATTTGTATAAAACTATAAACAAAAATACACAAAAATAATTTAAACTTGTATGAAAATAAATATACAAAGAACATATAAAATTAGGTAAATTTGTATTGAAATACATATACAAAATACACATAAAATAATGTAAATTTGAATGAAAATATATAAACATATAGACTTAAAATAACGTAAATTTGTATCAAATATATATACAAAAAACACATTAAATAATATAAATATGTATAAAAAAATATGTACAAAACACAAATAAAATAATGTAAAATCGTATGAAAATAAATACAGAAAATATTAATAAAATAATGTAAATTTGTATGAAAATTAAGATGCAAAATACCCATAAAATAACGCATTTTTTATAAAAATATATATTCGAAAAAACATAAAATATTTGATTTTGTATTAAAATAGATAGATATACAAAATACACATAAAATAAGGTAAATTTGAATTGAAATATATACAAAATACATAAAATAATGTAAATTTGTATCAAAATACTTATACAATTACACATATAATAACGTAAATTTGTATAAAAATACACATTAAATAATGTAAATACGTATAAAAAAATGTACAAAATACACAAATAATCATGTAATTCATATCAAAATAAATAGACAAAATACCAATAAAATAATGTAAATTTCTATGAGAAAACATTTACAAAATACACATAAATAACGGAAATATCAATAAAAAAATATATAATATAATATATTTTTATACATATTTAAAATATTTAATGTATATTTTGTATATATATTTTATCCAAATTTACGTTATTTTATATGTATTTGTTTATATATTTTCATACAAATTTACATTATTTTATGTGAGTTTTGTATATGTATTTCAATACAAATTTGCCTAACTTATGTGTATTTTGCATATCTATTTTCAAACAAATTTAAATTATTTTTGTGTATTTTGTATATATTTTATACAAATTTTAGTTATTTTATTTGTTTTTGTATATATATTTTCCTACAAATATACATTCTTTTATTGGAATTTCGTGTATTTAATTTTACAATTTACATTATTTTATGTGTATTTATATATATATTTTCTACGTATTTAAATTATTTTATGTGTATTTTATATACATTTTCATAAAATTTACGTTATTTTATTGTGTGTATTCGTATATATTTTGAAACAAATTTTATACAAATTTATGTTATTTTATGTGTATTTGTATATATATTTTCATACAAATTATATTATTTCATGTGTATTCTTACATATATTTTACAAATTTACCTTATTTTATGTTTATTTTGTATATTTATTTCATTCAATTTTAAATTATTTAATGTGTATATTTGTATTTGTATTTAGGTTATTTTATGTGTGTTTTCTATATATTTTCATCCAAAATTACATTATTTTATTGTTATTTTCTTAATTTAACTCGATACAATTTAGATTATTTCATAGGTATTTTGTATACATATTTTATACTCATTTACATTATCTAATGTGTTTTGTATATATTTTTTATGCAAACTAATTTTATGTGCATTTTGTACATATATTTTATAGAAACTTAAAACGTTATTTTATGTGTATTTTGTATATGTTTCTCATACAAATTTACATTATTTAATTATTTTTTGTTTATTTATTTTGATACGAATGACTTGATTATTTGTGTATTTTGTAAATATTTTTATACGTATTTACATTACTTAATGTGTATTTTGTTTATATATTTTTACAAATTTACGTTATTATATGTGTATTTGTTAAAAATATTTGAAACAATTTACTTTATTTTATGTATTTTGTATATATATTTCAATTCAAATTTAGCTTATTTTGTGTGTATTTTGTATATCTATTTTCATACAAATTTAATTACTTCTGTGTATTTTGTATATAGTTTTATACAAATTTACGTTATTTTATGTGCATTTTGTATATTTATATTTATACAAATACACATTCTCTTATTAGTATTTTGTTTATTTATATTTATACAATTTACATTATTTTATGTATTTTGTATACATTTTGATTATTTACTTAATTTTATTTGTATTTTGTATATATATATATATATATATATATATATATATATATATATATATATATATATATAAATATATATATATATATATATATATATATATATATATAAATTTACCTTATTGTATGTGCATTTTGTATATTTATTTTAATACAAATTCAAATATTTTATGTGTATTTGGTATATATAATTTTATAAAAATTTATTTTATAGGTATTTTGCATCTTATTTTCATACAAATATTCATTATTTTATTAATATTCTGTGTATATATTTTGATACGATTTTATATTATACTATTTGTGTTTTGTATATATTTTATACATATTTTCATTATTTAATGTGTATTTTATATATATTTTATTCAAATTTACATTATTTTAAGTGTATTTTGTGTATGTATTTAAATACAAAATTAACTATTTTTTTGTGTATTTTGTATATTTATTTTCCTACAAATTTAAATTATTTTTGTGTTTTTTTGTATATACATATAGAGTAAATTTTTATGAAAATATATATTCAAAATACATATAAAATTATGTAAATAAGTATAAAAATATATATATCAAATCCACCTAAAAAAAATGAAAATTCGTATCAAAATAAATAAACAAAATCCGATAAAAGAACGTATATTTGTAGGAAAATAAATATACAAAATACACATAAAATTACGAAAATTTGAATAAAAATATATACAAAAAAAAATTCAATTTGTATGAAAATAGATATACAAAATATACATATAATTAGTTAAATTTGTATTTAAATACATGTACAAAATACACATAAAATAATGTAAATTTGTACGTTCTTTTATCAGAATTTTCTTTATTGATTTTGATACGAATTTTCATTATTTTAGGTGTATTTGATATATATATATATATATATATATATATATATATATATATATATATATATATATATATATATATATATATATATATATATATATATATATATATATATATATATATATATATACTTATTTACATAATTTTATATGTATTTTTAATATATATTTTCATAGAAATTTACTCTATTTTATGTGTATTCGTATATATATTTTGATACAAATTAACATTATTTATGTGTATTTCCCATATCTATTTCAATACAAATTTTCTTTATTGTATGTGCCTTTTGTATATTTATTTTGATACAAATTTAATTATTTTATGTATATTTTTGTATATATATTTTTAAACAAATATGCGTTATTATATGGGTATTTTACATCTTTATTTTCATACAAATTTACATTATTTTATTGATAGTCTGTTTATTTATTTTGATACGATTTTACGTTATTCTGTGTATTTTGTATACATATTTTTAGACATATTTACATTATTTAATGTATATTTTGTACATATATTTTATGGAAATTTACGTTATCTTATGTGTATTTGTTTATATAGTTTCATACAAATTTACATTATTTTATGTGTATTTTGTATATGTATTTCAATAAAAATTTGCCTAATTTCATGTGTATTTTGCATATCTATTTTCAAACAAATTTAAATTATTTTTTTGTATTTTTGTATATATTTTTATACAATTTTTTTTTATTTTATTTGTATTTTGTATATATATTTTTCTACAAATATACATTCTTTTAGAGGAAATTTTGTTTATTTATTTTGATACGAATTTACATTATTTTATGTGTATTTTATATATATTTTCTATGTATTTACATTCCTTAATGTGTTTTTGTAGATATATTTTCTTAAAATTTACGTTATTTTATTGTGTGTATTCGTATATATTTTGATACAAATTTACTTTATTTTATGTGTTTTTTGCATATCTATTTCAATAAAAATCTACCTTATTGTATGTGTATTTTGTATATTTATTTTAATACAAATTTAATTATTTTATGTGTATTTTTGTATATATATTTTTTTAAATATGAGTTATTTTATGGGTATATTGCATCTTTAATTTTTTTAAATTTTTACATTACGTACATATAAAATAATACAAATTTAATTATTCTATGGTAAATTTGTTTCAAAATATATATACGAATACACATAAAATAACGTTGATTTCTATAGGAATATATATACAAAATACACATGAAATTATGTAAATACGTATAAAAATATATATACAAAATACACATTAAATACTTTAAATTTGCGTCAAAATAAATAAACAAAATATCAATAAAAGAATGTGTATTTGAATGAAAATAGATATACAAAATACACATAGAATAAACTAAATTTGTATCAAACTATATACAAAAATACACAAAAATATATTAAATTTGTATGAAAATAAATATACAAAATACACATAAAATTAGGTAAATTTGTATTGAAATACATATACAAAATACACATAAAATAATGTAAATTTGAATGAAAAGACATAAACAAATACACTTAAAATAACGAAAATTTGTATAAAAAAAATATATACAAAATACAAATAGAATAATGTAAAATCGTATCAAAATAAATACACAGAATATTAATAAAATAATGTAAATTTGTATGAAAATAAAGAGGCAAAATACCCATAAAATAACGCATTCTTTTTTATTTATAAAAATATATATACCAAAATACACACTAAAAAATTAAATTTGAATTGAAATAAATATATAAAAAACACATACAATAAGTTAAATTTGTATTGAAATAGATATGCAAAATACATATAAAACAATGTAAATTTGTTTCAAAATATATATACGAATACACATAAAATAACGTAGATTTCTACAAAAATATATATACAAAAAACACATATAATGAAGTAAATACGTATAAAAAAATGAATACCAAATTCACATAAAATAATGTAAATTCGTATCAAAATAAATATACAAAATACCAATAAAAGAATGTGTATTTGTATAAATATAAATATACAAAATACACATAAAATAACGTAAATTTATATAAAACTATATACAAAAATACACAGAAGTATTTTAATTTGTATGAAAACAGATATACAAAATAAGGTAAATTCGTTTCAAATTCAATAAACAAAATTCAGATAAAAGAACGTATATTTGTAGAAAAAATAAATATACAAAATACACATAAAATCACGAAAATTTGTATGAAAATATATAAAAAAATAAACAAAAATAATTTCAATTTGTATGAAAATAAATATACAAAATACACGTTTTTTGTTTATCGATGTTAACACAAATTTAATTACTGTGTATTTTGCATATAGTTTTATATAAATTTACGTTATTTATTGTATTTTGTATTTATATTTATACAAAACACAATCTTTTATTAGTATTTTTTATTTATTTTGATACAGTTTACATTATTTATGTGTATTTTGTATACCTGTTTTTATACGTATTTACTTCATTTTATGTGTATTTTGTATATTTATTTTCATAGAAATCTACGTTATTTTATGTGTATTCGTATATATATTTTGAAAAAAAATTTACATGGTTTTATATGTATTTTGCATATCTATTTCAATACAAATTTACCTTATTGTATGTGCATTTTGTATATTTATTTTAATACAAATTCAAATATTTTATGTGTGTCTTGGTATAAATATTTTTATAAAAAATGCGTTATTTTATGGGTATTTTGCATCTTAATTTTCATACAAATTTACATTATTTTATTAATATTCTGTGTATTTATTTTGATACGATTTTATATTATTCTATTTGTGTTTTGTATATATTTTTTATACATATTTACATTATTTAATGTGTATTTTTTATATATATTTTATACAAATTTACGTTATTTTAAGTGTATTTGTTTATATATTTTCATTCAAATTTACATTATTTTATGTGTATTTTGTAAATGTATTTCAATACAAATTTACCTAATTTTATGTGTATTTTGTATATTTATTTTCATACAAATTAAAAAAAAAAATTGTGTATTTTTGTATATAGTTTTATACAAATTTAGGTTATTTTATGTGTAATTTGTATATCTATTTTCATACAAATACACATTCTTTTATTGATATTTTGTTTATTTATTTTGACAATTTACATTATTTAATGTGTATTTTATATATATATTTTTTATACATATTTTTATACGTGTTTACATCATTTGATGTGTATTTTGTATATATATTTCTATAGAAATCTACGTTGATTTATGAGTATTCGTATATAGATTTTGATATAAATTTACACTGTTTTATGTGTATTTTGCATATTTTTCAATACAAATTTGTCTTATTGTATATGCATTTTGTATATTAATTTTAATACAAATTTAATTGTGCTATATGTATTTTTGTATATGTATTTTATAAAAATATGCTTTATTTTATGTATTTTGCATTTTATTTTCATACAAATTTACATTATTTTATTTATATTCTGTTTATTTTTTTTAAACAATTTTACATTATTCTGTGTATTTTGTATATCTATTTTTATACGTATTTACTTAATTTTGTGTATTATATATATTTTTATAGAAATCTACGTTTTTTTATTTGTATTCGTATATATATTTTGAAACAAATTCACATTGTTTTATATGTATTTTTGCATATCTCTTTCAATACAAGTTTACCTTATTGTATGTGCATTTTGTATATTTATTTCAATACAAATTTAAATATTTTATGTGTATTTTGGTATTTATATTTTTATAAGAAATGCGCTATTTGATTGAAATTTTGCATCTTTATTTTCATACAAATTTACATTATTTTATTAATATTCGGTGTATTTATTTTGATACGATTTCACATTATTCTATTTGTTTTTTGTATATATGTTTTTTGTACATATTTACATTATTTAATGTGTATCTTGCATATATATTTCATACAAATTTATTATCTATTATTTATTTTCATACAAATACACATTCTTTTCATGATATTTTGTTTATTTATTTTGACACGAATTTACCTAGATATGTATTTTGTATATATATTTTTATACGTATTTACATAATTTCATGTGTATTTTGTATATATATTTCTATAGAAATCTACGTGATTTTATGTGTATTCGTATATATATTTTGAAACAAATTTACTTTGTTTTATATGTATTTTTGAATATCTCTTTCAATACATATTTACCTTACTGTATATGCATTTTGTATATTTATTTCAATACAAATTTAAATATTTTATGTGTATTTTGGTATATATATTTTTCTAAAAAATGAGCATTTTATTTGAATTTAGAATCTTTCTTTTCATACAAATTTACATTATTTTATTGATATTCTGTGTATTTATATTGATAGGATTTTACATTATTCTATTTCTTTTTTGTATATATTTTTTTATACACATTTACATTATTTAATGTGTATCTTGCATATATATTTTATACAAATTTACGTTATTTTAAGTGTATTTGTTTATATATTTTCATTCAAATTTACATTATTCTATGTGTATTTTGTATATGTATTTCAATACAAATTTACCTAATTTTATGTGTATTTTGTATATTTCTTTTCATACAAATTTTAATTATTTTGTGTATTTTTGTATATAGTTTTATACAAATTTAGGTTATTTTATGTACGCATTTACATTATTTAATGTGTGTTTTGTATATATATTTTTATGCAAATTTACTTTATTTTATGTGCATTTTTGAACATATATTTTTTTTAGAAATTTGCGTTAATTTATGTGTATTTGTATATGTTTTCTCATACAAATTTACATTATTTTATTGTTATTTTGTTTATTTATTTTGATACGAATGAAAAAAGATATACAAAATATACATAAAATAAACTAAATTTGTATTGAAATATATATACAAAATACATAAAATAATGTAAATTTGTATCAAAATATTTTAACAGATGCGCATATAATAACGTAAATTTGTTTTAAAATATACAAAATACACATTAAATAATGTAAATATGTATAAAAAAAAATATACAAAACACAAATAGAATAATGTAAAATCGTATCAAAATAAATACACAGAATATTAATAAAACAATGTAAATTTGTATGAAAATAAAGATGCAAATACCATTAAATAACGCATTTTTTATAAAATATATATACCAAAATACACATGAAAAATTAATTTGTATTAAAATAAATATTCAAAATACACATACAATAAGGTAAATCTGTATTGAAATAGATATGCAAAATACATATAAAACAATGTAAATTTGTTTCAAAATATATATGAATACACATAAAATAACGTAGATTTGTATAAAATATATATACAAAATACACATAAAATGAAGTAAATATAAGAAAATGTATACAAAATACACATAAAATAATGTAAATACGTATCAAAATAAATAAACAAAATACTAATAAAAGAATGTGTGTTGTATATATATAAATATACAAAATACATAAAATAACGTAAATTTGTATAAAACTATACAAAAATACACAAGTAATTAAATTCGTATGAAAATAGATATACAAAATATAGATAAAATAAGCTAAATTTGAATTGAAATGTATATACAAAATACAATATTTTATGTATATTTATATATATATATATATATATATATATATATATATATATATATATATATATATATATATATATATATATATATATATATATATATATATATATATATATATATATATATATATATTTATGTAAATTCGTTTCAAAATATTTTTAACAAATACACATATAATAACGTAAATTTGTAAAAAAATATATAAACAAAATACACATTAAGTAATGTAAATACGTATAAAAAAATATTTACAAAATACACAAATAATTATGTCATTCGTATCAAAATAAATAAACAAAAACTAATTAAATAATGTAAATTTGTGAGAAAACATAAACAAAATACACATAAAATAACGTTTTAAGTTTCTATAAAAATATATGTACAAAAATGCACATAAAATTAGTTTGCATAAAAAAATATATACAAAACACACATTATATAATGTAAATGAGTATAAAAATATGTATACAAAATACCTATGAAATAATCTAAATTCGTATCGAGTTAAATTAAGAAAATAACAATAAAATAATGTAATTTTGGATGAAAATATATATAGAAAACACACATAAAATAACCTAAATACAAATACAAATATACACATTTAATAATTTAAAACTGAATGAAATAAATATACAAAATAAACATAAAATAAAAGAGTAAATTTGTAATAAAATATATGTAAGAATAATAAAATAATATCAATTTGTATGAAAATATATATACAAATACACATAAAATAACATGAATTTGTATAAAATTTGTTTCAAAATATATACGAATACACACAATAAAATAACGTAAATTTTTATGAAAATGTATATAAAATACACATAAAATAATTTAAATAAGTAGAAAAATATATATACAAAATACACATAAAATAATGTAAATTCGTAAAAAAATTAAATACACAAAATTCCAATAAAAGAATGTATATTTGTAGGAAAATATATATACAAAAAACAAATAAAATAACTAAAATTTGTATAAAAATATACAAAATACACAAAATAATTTAAATTTGTTTGAAAATAGATATGCAAAATACACATAAAGTTAGGCAAATTTGTATTGAAATACATATACAAAACTCACATAAAATAATGTAAATTTGTATGAAAATATATAAACAAATACATATAAAATAACGTAAATTTGGATAAAATATATATACAAAATATACATTAAATATTTTAAATATGTATAAAAATATATTATATTATATATATTTTATTGATATTTACGTTATTTATGTGTATTTTGTATATGTTTTCTAATAGAAATTTACATTATTTTATTATTTTGTCTATTTATTTTGATACGAATTACATGATTATTTATTATTTTTTACATTTTTTATACGTATTTACATTATTTAATGTGTATTTTGTTTATATATTTTTATACAAATTTACGTTATTATATGTGTATTTGTATAAGTATTTTGATACAAATTTACATTATTTTATGTATTTTGTATATATATTTCAATTCAAATTTAGCTTATTTTATGTGTATTTTGAATATCTATTTATTTTAATACAAAATCAAATATTTTATGTTTTTTCGTATATATATTTAAAAAAAATGCGTTATTTTATGGGTATTTTGCATCTTAATTTTCATACAAATTTACATTATTTTATTAATATTTTCTGTATTTATTTTGATACGATTTTACATTATTTTATTTGTGTTTTGTATATATTTTTTTATACATATATTATTTAATGTGTTTTTTGTATATATATTTGATACAAACTTACGTTATTTTAAGTCTATATGTTTATATTTTCATTAAAATTTACATTATTTTATGTGTATTTTGTATATGTATTTCAATACAAATTTACCTAATTTTATATGTTTTTTGTATATTTATTTTCATACAAGTTTAAATTATTTTTGTGTATTTTTGTTTATAGTTTTATACAAATTTAGGTTATTTTATGTGTATTTTGTATATCTATTTTCATACAAATACACATTTTTTCATGATATTTTGTTTATTTATTTTGACACGAATTAACATTATTTAATGTGTATTTTGTATATATATATATTTTTATACGTATTTACATTATTTCAAGTGTATTTTGTATATATATTTCTATAGAAATCTGCATTATTTTATGTGTATTCGTAAATATATTTTGAAACAAATTTACATTGTTTTATGTGTATTTTGCATATTTTTTCAATACAAATTTACCTTATTGTATGTGCATTTTGTATATTAATTTTAATACAAATTTGATTAATCTATGCGTATTTTTGTATATGTATTTTTATAAAAATATGCTTTATTTTATGGGTATTTTGCATCTTTATTTTCATACAAATTTACATTATTTTATTGATATTCTGTGTATTTATTTTGATATGATTTTACATTATTCTATGTGTATTTTGTATATATATTTTATATAAAATGTATTTGTGTTCATTTCATACAAATCTACATTATTTGATGTGTTTTTTGTACATGTATTTAAATACAAATTTAACTAGTTATATGTGTATTTTGTATATCTATTTTGTATGTATATTTTCATAGAAATTTACTCTATTTTATGAGTATTCGTATATATATTTTGATACAAATTTACATTATTAATGTGTATTTGGATATCTATTTCAATACAAATTTACTTTATTGTACGTGCATTTTGTATATTTATTTTAATACAAATTTAATTATTTTATATGTATTTTTGTATATATATTTTTATGCAAATATGCGTTATTATATGGATATTTTGCATCTTTATTTTCATACAAATTTACATTATTTTATTGATATTCTCTTTATTTATTTTGATACGATTTAACATTATTCTATGTGTTTTTTGTATATATTTTTTTTATACATATTTACATTATTTAATGTTCATTTTGTATATATATTTGATCCAAATTTACATTATTTTATGTGTATTTGTTTATATATTTTCATACATATTTACATTATTTTATGTGTTTTTTGTATATATATTTTTCTACGTATATAAATTATTTTATGTGTATTTTGTATATACATTTTCATAAAAAAAAATTACGTTATTTTATTGTGTGTATAAGTATATATTTTGATACAAATTTTATACAAATTAATGTTATTTAATGTGTATTTGTATATATATTTTCATACAATTTTTTTTTATTTTCTGTGTATTTTTTCATATATTTCATTACAAATTTACCTTATTTTATGTTTATTTTGTATATTTATTTCATTCAATTTTAAATTATTTTATGTGTATATTTGTATTTGTGTTTAGGTTATTTTATGTGTATTTTGTATATATATTTTCATCCAAAATTACATTATTTTATTGGTATTTCTTATTTTAATTCGATATGAATTTAGATTATTTCATAGGTATTTTGTTTACATATTTTTATACTCATTTACATTATCTAATGTGTGTTTTGTATATATATTTTTAAGCAAATTTATTTAATGTTTATTTGTGTACATGTATTTTTATAGAAATCTGCTTTATTTTATGTATATAGTTTTATATAAATTTACGTTATTTTATGTGCATTTTGTATATTTATATTTATACAAATACACATTCTTTTATTGGTATATTGTTTATTTACATTTATACGAATTTACATTATTTTATGTGTATTTTGTATACATTTTTTTTATACGTATTTACTTAATTTTATGTGTATTTTGTATGTATTTTTATGGAAATCTACGTTATTTTATGTGTATATCTATTTCAATACAAATTTACCTTATTGTATGTGCATTTTGTATATTTATTTTAATACAAGTTCAAATATTTTATGTGTATTATGGTATCAATAATTTTAAAAAAATGCGTTATTTTATAGGTATTTTGCATCTTAATTTTCATTTTATATGAACTTTGTATATATATTTTTATACGCTTTTACATTATTTAATATTTATTTTGAATATATATTTTTATACAGATTCATGGTATTTTATGTGTATTTGTATACATATTTTCATATAAATTTACATTATTTTATGTGTATTTTGTACATATATTTTATTACAAATCTACCTTATTTTATGTTTATTTTGTATGTGTATTTAGTATATTTATATTTATCTAAATACACATTCTTTTATTGGTATTTTGTTTATTTATTTTAATTCGAATTTACATTATTTTATGTGTATTTTGTATACATTTTTTTATACGTATTTACTTAATCTTATGTGTATTTTGTATATATATTTTTATAGAAATCTACGTTATTTTATGTGTATTCGTATATATATTTTGAAACAAATTTACATTTTCTTATATGTTTTTTCATATCTCTTTCTATACAAATTTACCTTATTGTATGTGCATTTTGTATATTTATTTCTATACAAATTTAAATATTTATGTGTATTTTGGTATATATATTTTTATAAAAAATGCGCTATTTTATGGAAATTTTGCATCTTTATTTTCATACAAATTTACATTATTTTATTAATATCCTTTGTATTTATTTTGATTCGATTTTATATTATTCTGTTTTTTTTATATATATTTTTTATACATATTTACATTATTTAATGTGTATCTTGCATATATATTTTATACAAATTTATTATCTATTATCTATTTTCATACAAATACACATTCTTTTCATGATATTTTGTTTTTTTTTATTTTGAAACGAATTTACATTATTTGATATGTATTTTGTATATATATTTTTATACGTATTTACATAATTTCATATGTATTTTGTATATATATTTCTATAGAAATCTACATTATTTTATGTGTATTCGTATATATATTTTGAAACAAATTTACATTGTTTTATATGTATTTTTGAATATCTCTTTCAATACAAATTTACCTTACTCTATATGCATTTTGTATATTTATTTCAATACAAAATTAAATATTTTATGTGTATTTTGGTATATATACTTTTATAAAAATGCGATAATTTTGAAATTCTGCATCTTTAGGTGCAAATTTACATTATTTTATAGATATTTTGTGTATTTATTTTGATACGATTTTACATTATTCTATTTGTTTTTTGTATATATTTTTTTATACACATTTACATTATTTAATGTGTATCTTGCATATATATTTTATACAAATTTACGTTATTTTAAGTGTATTTGTTTATATATTTTCATTCAAATTTACATTATTTGATGTGTATTTTGTATATATATTTCCATACAAATTTACCTAATTTTATGTGTATTTTGAATAATTCTTTTCAAAAGAAATTTAAATTATTTTTGTGTACTTTTGTATATAGTTTTATTCAAATTTAGGTTATTTTATGTACGCATTTACATTATTTAGTGTGTGTTTTGTATATATATTTTTATGCTAATTTACTTTATATTATGTGCATTTTTGTACATATGTTTTTATAGAAATTTGCGTTATTTGTATATGTTTTCTCATACAAATTTACATTATTTTATTGCTATTTTGTTTATTTATTTTGATACGAATTACATGATTATATGTGTATTTTGTACATATTTTTTATACGTATTTACATTACTTAATGAGTATTTTGTTTATATATTTTTAAACAAATCTACGTTATTATATGTATTTGTATAAATATTTTGATACAGATTTAAATTATTTTATGTATTTTGTATGTAAATTTCAATTCAAATTTAGCTTTTTTTAGCTTTATTTTGTATATATATTTTCATACAAATTTAATTACTTCAGTGTATTTTTGTATATAGTTTTATATAAATCTACATTATTTTATGTGTTTTTTGTACATGTATTTAAATGCAAATTTAACTAGTTATATGTATTTTGTATATCTATTTTGTATGTATATTTTCATAGAAATTTACTCTATTTTATAGTATTCATATATATATTTTTATACAAATTTATTGGTATTTCTTAATTTATTTCGATACAATTTAGATTATTTCATAGGTATTTTGTATGCATATTTTTTATACTCATTTACATTATCTAATGTATTTTTGTATATATATTTTATACAAATTTATCTAATGTTCATTTTGTACATATATTTTATAGAAATTTGCGTTATTTTATGTATATAGTTTATATAAATTTACGTTATTTTATGTGCATTTTGTATATTTATATTTATACAAATACACATTCTTTTATTGGTATATTGTTTATTTACATTTAAACGAATTTACATTATTTAATGTGTATTTTGTATACATTTTTTTATACGTATTTACTTAATTTTATGTGTATTTTGTATATGTATTTTTTATAGAAATCTACGTTATTTTATGTGTATTCGTATATATATTTTGAAACAAATTTACATTATCTTATATGTATTTTCCATATCTATTTCAATACAAATTTACCTTATTGTAGGTGCATTTTGTATATTTATTTTAATACAAGCTCAAATATTTTATCTGTATTTTGGTATCAATAATTTTATAAAAAAATGCGTTATTTTATAGGTATTTTGCATCTTAATTTTCATTTTATATGTACTTTGTATATATATTTTTATACGCTCTTAGTTTATTTAATATTTATTTTGAATATATATTTTTATACAAATTCATGGTATTTTATGTGTATTTGTATATATATTTTCATATAAACTTACATTATTGTATGTGTATTTTGTACATATATTTTATTACAAATCTACGTTATTTTATGTTTATTTTGTATGTGTATTTTGTATATTTATATCTATCCAAATACACATTCTTTTATTGGTATTTTGCTTATTTATTTTAATTCGAATTTATATTATTTTATGTGTATTTTGAATAAATTTTTTTATACGTATTTACTTAATTTTATGTGTATTTTGTATATATATTTTTATAGAAATCTACGTTTTTTTATTTGTATTCGTATATATATTTTGAAACAAATTTACATTGTTTTATATGTATTTTTGCATATCTCTTTCAATACAAATTTACCTTATTGTATATGCAATTTGTATATTTATTTCAATACAAATTTAAAAATTTTATATGTATTTTGGTATATATATTTTTATAAGAAATGCGCTATTTTATGGGAATTTTGCATCTTTATTTTCATATAAATTTACATTATTTTATTAATATTCGGTGTATTTATTTTGATACGATTTTACATTATTCTATTTGTTTTTTGTATATACTTTTTTATACATATTTACATTATTTAATGTGTATCTTGCATATATATTTTATACAAATTTATTATCTATTATCTATTTTCATACAAATACTCATTCTTTTCATGATATTTTGTTTATTTATTTTGAATTTACATTATTTGATATGTATTTTGTATATATATTTTTATACGTATTTACATAATTTCATATGTATTTGGTATATATATTTAATAGATATTCAAAATACACATAAAATAACCTAAATTTGTATCATATATGTTTATATATTTTCATTCAAATTTACATTATTTTATGTGTATTTTGTATATGTATTTCAATACAAATTTACCTATTTTTATATGTTTTTTATATATTTATTTTCATACAAGTTTAAATTATTTTTGTGTATTTTTGTATATAGTTTTATACAAATTTAGATTATTTTATGTGTATTTTGTATATCTAATTTCATACAGATACACATTCTTTTCATGATATTTAGTTTATTTATTTTGACACGAATTAACATTATTTAATGTGTATTTTGTATATATATTTTTATACGTATTTACATTATTTCAAGTGTATTTTGTATATATATTTCTCAAGAAATCTGCGTTATTTTATGTGTATTCGAATATATATTTTGAAACAAATTTACATTGTTTTATGTGTATTTTGCATATTTTTTCAATACAAATTTACCTTATTGTATGTGCATTTTGTGTATATATATATATATATATATATATATATATATATATATATATATATATATATATATATATATATATATATATATATATATATATATAGATATATATATATATATATTTATTTATATATATATATATATATTTTCCTACAAATATACATTCTTTTATTGGAATTTTGTTTATTTGTTTTGATACGAGTTTACATTATTTTATGTGTATTTTGTATATATATTTTTCTACGTATTTAAACTATTTTATGTGTATTTTATATATACATTTTCATAAAAATTTACGTTATTTTATTGTGTGTATTCGTATATATTTTGAAACATTTTATACAAATTCATGTTATTTTATGTGTATTTGTATATATATTTTCATACAAATTTATATTATTTTATGTGTATTCTTACATATATTTTATTACAAATTTACCTTATTTTATGTTTATTTTGTATATTTATTTCATTCAATTTTAAATTATTTAATGTGTATCTTTGTATTTGTATTTAGGTTATTTTATGTGTGTTTTCTCTATATATTTTCATCCAAAATTACATTATTTTATTGTTATTTTCTTAATTTAACTCGATACGAATTTAGATTATTTCATAGGTATTTTGTATACATATTTTTATACTCGTTTACATTATCTAATGTGTGTTTTGTATATATTTTTTTATGCAAACTAATTTTATGTGCATTTTTGTACATATATTTTTGTAGAAACTTAAAACGTTATTTTATGTGTATTTTGTATATGTTTTCTCATACAAATTTACATTATTTAATTAGTTTTTTGTTTATTTATTTTGATACGAATGACTTGATTATTGCTGTATTTTGTAAATATTTTTTTTATACGTATTTACATTACTTAATGTGTATTTTGTTTATATATTTTTTTTTACAAATTTACGTTATTACATGTGTATTTGTTAAAAATATTTTGAAACGAATTTACTTTATTTTATGTATTTTGTATATATATTTCAATTCAAATTTAGCTTATTTTGTGTGTATTTTGTATATCTATTTTCATGCAAATTTAATTACTGCTGTGTATTTTTGTATATATTTTTATACAAATTTACGATATTTTATGTGCATTTTGTATATTTATATTTATACAAATACACATTCTCTTATTGGTATTTTGTTTATTTATATTTATACGAATTTACATTATTTTATGTATTTTGTATACATTTTGATTCGTATTTACTTAATTTTATTTGTATTTTGTATATATATATTTATAGAAATCTACGTTATTTATGTGTATTCGTATATATATTTTGAAACAAATTTACATTGTTTTATATGTTTTTTGCATATCTATTTCAATACAAATTTACCTTATTGTATGTGCATTTTGTATATTTATTTTAATACAAATTCAAATATTTTATGTGTATTTTGGTATATATAATTTTATAAAAAATGCGTTATTTTATAGATATTTTGCATCTTAGTTTTCATACAAATGTACATTATTTTGTTAATATTCTGTGTATATATTTTGATACGATTTTATATTATACTATTTGTGTTTTGTATATATTTTTTTATACATATTTTCATTATTTAATGTGTATTTTTTATATATATTTTATACAAATTCACGTCATTTTAAGAGTATTTGTTTATAAAATTTACATTATTTTAAGTGTATTTTGTATATGTATTTCAATACAAATTTAACTAATTTTATGTGTATTTTGTATATTTATTTTCATACAAATTTAAATTATTTTTGTGTTTTTTTGTATATACATATAGAGTAAATGTCTATGAAAATATATATTCAAAATACATATAAAATTATGTAAATAAGTATAAAAATATATATATCAAATACACCTAAAAAAATGAAAATTCGTATCAAAATAAATAAACAAAATTCCGATAAAAGAACGTATATTTGTAAAAAAATAAACATACAAAATACACATAAAATTACGAAAATTTGAATAAAAATATATACAAAAAACCTAAAAAATAAATTTCAATTTGTATGAAAATAGATATACAAAATACACATATAATTAGTTAAATTTGTATTTAAATACATGTACAAAATACACATAAAATAATGTAAATTTGTATGAAATGAAAACAAATTCACATAAAATAACGTACATTTGCATAAAATAGATATACAAAATATACATAGAATAATGTAAAATCGTGTCAAAGTAAATACACAGAATATCAATAAAATAATGTAATTTTGTATAAAAATAAAGATGCAAAATACATATACAAGAATACACATACAATAATTAAATTTGTATTAAAATTAATATACAAAATGCACGTACAATAAGGTAAATTTGTATTGAAAAAATATACAAAATGCACATAAAACAATGTATATTTGTTTCAAAATATATATACGAATACACATAAAATAACGTATATTTCTATAGAAATATATATACACATGAAATGACGTAAATACGTATAAAAATATATATACACAATACACATTAAATAATGTAAATTCGCATCAAAATAAATAAATAAAATATCAATAAAAGAATGTGTATTTGTATGAAAATAGATATACAAAATACACATAAAATATTGTAAATTTGTATAAAACTCTATTAAAAAAATACACAAAAATAATTTAAATTTGTATAAAATATATATACAAAATACACATAAAACTAGTTAAATTTCTATTGAAATACATATACAAAATACACATAAAATAATGTAAATTTGAATGAAAATATATAAACAAATACACTTAAAATAACGTAAATTTGTATGAAATATATATAGAAAATACACATTAAATAATGTAAATATGTATAAAAAATATATACAAAACACAAATAGAATAATGTAAAATAGTATCAAAATAAATACACAGAATATTAATAAAATAATGTAAATTTGTATGAAAATAAAGATGCAAAATACCCATAAAACAACGCATTTTTTATGAAAATATATATACCAAAATACACATAAAATATTTAAATTTGTATTACAATAAATATACAAAATGCACATACAATAAGGTAAATTTGTATTGAAATAGATATGCAAAATACACATAAAACAATGTAAATTTGTTTCAAAATATATATACGAATACACATAAAATAACGTAGATTTCTATAAGAATATATATACAAAATACACATAAAATGAAGTAAATACGTATAAGAAAATGTATACAAAATACACATAAAATAATGTAAATTCGTATCAAAATAAATAAACTAAATGCCAATAAAAGAATGTTTACTTGTATAAATATAAATATACAAAATACACATAAAATAACGTAAATTTGTATAAAACTATATACAAAAATAAACAAAAGTAATTAAATTTGTATGAAAATAGATATACAAAAGACACATAAATTTGAATTGAAATAAATATAGAAAATACATAAAATAATGTAAATTTGTATCAAAATATATATTCAAATACACATATTAAAATTAATATACAAAATGCGTATATAATAAGGTAAATTTGTATTGAAAAAAAATGCAGCATACAAATTTATATTATCTTATAGGTACTTTGTTTATTTATTTTGATACGAATTACATGATTATATGTGTATTTTGTACATATTTTTTTATACGTATTTACATTATTTAATGTGTATTTTGTTTATATATTTTCATACAAATTTACGTTATTATATGTGTATTTGTATAAATATTTTGATACAAATTTACTTTATTTCATGTATTTTGTATATATATTTCAATTCAAATTTAGCTTATTTCGTGTGTATTTTGTATATATTTTCATACAAATTTAATTACTTCTGTGTATTTTTGTATATAGTTTTATATAAATTTACGTTATTTTATGTGTATTTTGTATATTTATATTCATACAAATACACATTCTTTTATTGGTATTTTGTTTATTTATTTTGATACGAATTTACATTATTTTATGTGTATTTTGTATACATTTTTTTATACGTATTTACTTCACTTTATGTGTGTTTTGTATATATATTTTTATAGAAATCTACGTTATTTTACGTGTATTCGTATATATATTTTGAAACAAATTTATATGTATATGTATTTTGCATATCTATTTCAATACAAACATTATTGTATGTGTTTTTTGTATATTTATTTTAATACAAATTTAATTTATGATGTGTATTTTGGTATATATATTTTTATAATAAAAAAATGCGTTATTTTATGGGTATTTTGCTTCTTTATTTTCATACAAATTTACATTATTTTATTAATATTCTGTGTATTTATTTTGATACGATTTTACATTATTCTATTTGTGTTTTGTACATATTTTTTTATACAAATTTACGTTATTTTAAGTGTATTTGTTTATGTATTTTCATTCAAATTTACATTATTTTATGTGTATTTTTTGTATGTATTTCAATACAAATTTACCTAATTTTATGTGTATTTTGTATATTTATTTCCATACAAATTTAAAATAATTTTGTGTATTTTTGTATATAGTTTGATACAAATTTAGGTTATTTTATGTGTATTTTGTATATCTATTTTCATACAAATACACATTCTTTTATTGATATTTTGTTTATTTATTTTGACGCGAATTTACATTATTTAATGTGTATTTTGTATATATATTTTTATACGTATTTACATCATTTCATCTGTATTTTGTATAGTTTTAAACAAATTTATATTATTTAATGTGTATTTTGTATATATATATTTATACAAATACACATTCTTTTATTGGTATTTTGTTTATTTATTTTGATACTAATTTACATTATTTTATGTGTATTTTGTATACATTTTTATACGTATTTACTTAATTTTATGTGTATTTTGTATATATATTTTTATAGAAATCTACCTTATTTCATGTGTATTCGTATATATATTTTGAAACAAATTTACATTGTTTATATGTATTTTGCATATCTATTTTTGTGTATTCAGTATTTATTTTTGTTATACATAGAATAATGTAAAATCGTATCAAAATAAGTACACAGAATATCAATAAAATAATTTAAATTTGTATGAAAATAAAGATGCAAAATACTCATAAGATAAACCATTTTTTTAAATACATATACAAAAATACACATAGAATAATTAAATTTGTATTAAAATTATTATACAAAATGCACACACACAATAAGGTAAATTTGTATTGAAAAAAAAACGCAAAATACAAATAAAACAGTGTAAATTTGTTTCAAAATATATATACGAATACACATAAAATAACGTAGATTTCTATAGAAATATATATAAAAAATACACATGAAATTATGTAAATACGTATAAAAATATATATATAAAATACATATTAAGTAATGTAAATTCTTGACAAAATAAATAAACAAAATATCATGAAAAGAATGTTTATTTGTATGAAAATAAATAATAGATAATAAATTTGTATGTAATATATATGCAAGATACATTTAAATAATGTAAATATGTATAAAAAAATATATATATACAAAAAACAAATAGAATAATATAAAATCGTATCAAAATAAATACAAAGAATATTAATAAAATAATGTAAATTTGTATGAAAATAAAGATGCAAAACTAACATCAAATAGCGCATTTCTTATAAAAACATATATACCAAAATACACATAAAATATTTAAATTTGTATTGAAATAAATATACAAAATGCACATACAATAAGGTAAACTTCTATTGAAAGAGATATGCAAAAATACATATAAAACAATGTAAATTTGTTTCAAAATATATATACGAATACACATAAAATAACGTAGATTTCTATAAAAATATATATACAAAATACACATAAAATTAAGTAAATACGTATAAAAAATGTAAACAAAATACACATAAAATAATGTAAATTCGAAACAAAATAAATAAACAAAATACCAATAAAAGAATGTATATCTATTTATTTTAATACAAAATCAAATATTTTATGTTTTTTCGTATATATATTTTTATAAAAAATGCGTTCTTTTATGGGTATTTTGCATCTTAATTTTCATACAAATTTACATTATTTTATTAATATTTTCTGTATTTATTTTGATACGATTTTACATTATTTTATTTATGTTTTGTATATATTTTTTATACATATTTACATTATTTAATGTGTTTTTTGTATATATATTTGATACATATTTACGTTATTTTAAGTTATTTTATGTGTATTTGTTTATATATTTTGACACAAATTTACAATATTTTATGGGTATTTTGTATATATATTTCAAAAGAAATTTACCTAGTTTTATATGTATTTTGAATATCTATTTTCATACAAACTCAAATTATTTTTATGTATTTTTGTATATATTTCAATACAAATTTTAGTTATGTTATGTGTATTTTGTAAATCTATTTTCATTCAAATATATATTATTTTATTGGTATTTTGTTGATTTATATTGATACGAATTTACATTATTTTATATGTACGTTGTATATATATTTTTATACGCATTTACATTATTTAATATTTATTTTGAATATATAATTTTATACAAATTCATGGTATTTTATGTGTATTTGTATATATATTTTCATATAAATTTACATTATTTTATGTGTATTTTGTACATATATTTCATTACAAATTTACCTTATTTTATGTTTATTTTGTATGTGTATTTTGTACATTTATATTTATACAAATACACATTCTTTTATTGGTATTTTGTTTATTTATTTTGTTTCGAATTTACATTATTTTATGTGTATTTTGTTTACATTTTTTTAGACGTATTTACTTAATTTTATGTGTATTTTGTATATATATTTTTATAGAAATCTACGTTATTTTATGTGTATTCGTACATATATTTTGAAACAAATTTACATTGTTTTATATGCATTTTTGCATATCTCTTTCAATAGAAGTTTACCTTATTGTATGTGCATTTTGTATATTTATTTCAATACAAATTTAAATTTTTTTTGTGTATACATGTACAAAAAATACATAAAATAATGTAGATTTGTATGAAATGAAAACAAATACATTTTATATAAAATATATATACAAAATACACATAGAATAATGTAAAATCATATTAAAATAAATACACAGAATATCAATAAAATAATGTAAATTTGTATGAAAATAAAGATGCAAAATACCCATAAAATAAAGCATATTTTTATAAAAATACATGTACAAAAATACACATAGATTAATCAAATTAGTATTAAAATTAATTTACAAAATGCACATACAATAAGGTAAATTTGTATTGAAAAAATATGCAAAATACACATAAAATAATGTAAATTTGTTTCAAAATATATATACGAATACACATATAATAACGTAGATTTCTATAGAAATATATATACAAAATACACTTGAAATAATGTAAATACGTATAAAAATATATATACAAAATACACATTAAATAATGTTAATTCGTGTCAAAATAAATAAACAAAGAATGTGTATTTGTATGAAATTAGATATACAAAATACACATAAAATAACCTAAATTTGTATAAAACTATAAACAAAAATACACAAAAATAATTTAAACTTGTATGAAAATAAATATACAAAAAACATATAAAATTAGGTAAATTTGTATTGAAATACATATACAAAATACACATAAAATAATGTAAATTTGAATGAAAATATATAAACATATAGACTTAAAATAACGTAAATTTGTATCAAATATATATACAAAAAACACATTAAATAATTTAAATATGTATAAAAAAATATATACAAAACACAAATAAAATAATGTAAAATCGTATCAAAATAAATACAGAAAATATTAATAAAATAATGTAAATTTGTATGAAAATTAAGATGCAAAATACCCATAAAATAACGCATTTTTTATAATGTATTAAAATAAATAGATATACAAAATACACATAAAATAAGCTAAATTAAATGAAAAATATATACAAAATACACATAGAATAATGTAAAATCGTATCAAAATAAATACACAGAATATCAATAAAATAATGTAATTTTGTATGAAAATAAAGATGCAAAATACCCATAAAATAAAGCATATTTTTTTAAAAATACATAAACAAAAATACACATAGAATAATTAAATTTGTATTAAAATTAATATACAAAATGCACGTACAATAAGGTAAATTTGTATTGAAAAAATTTACAAAATTCACATTAAAGCGTAAATTTGTTTAAAAATCTATAAACGAATACACATAAAATAACGTAGATTTCTATAGAAATATATATACAAAATACACATGAAATGATGTAAATACGTATAAATATATATATATATATATATATATATATATATATATACATATATATATATATATATATATATATATATATATATATATATATATATATATATATATATATATATATATATATATATATATATATACAAAATACATATTAAATAATTTAAATTCTCGTCAAAATAAATAAACAAAATATCAATAAAAGAATGTGTATTTGTATGAAAATAGATATACAAAATACTCATAAAATAACCTAAGTTTGTATAAAACTATATACAAAAATACACAAAAATAATTTAAATTTGTATGAAAATAAATATACAAAATACACATAAAATTAGGTAAATTTGTATTGAAATACATATACAAAATACACATAAAATAATGGAAATTTGAATGAAAATATATAAACATATACACTTAAAATAACGTAAATTTGTATCAAATATATATAGAAAATACTAATTAAATAATGTAAATATGTATAAAAAAATATATACAAAACACAAATAGAATAATGAAAAATCGTATCAAAATAAATACACAGAATATTAATTAAATAATGTAAATTTGTATGAAAATAAAGATGCAAAATAGCCATAAAATAACGCATTTTTTATAAAAATATATACCAAAATACAAATAAAATATTAAAATTTGTATTAAAATAAATATAAAAAATGCACATACTGTAAGGTAAATTTGTATTGAAATAGATATGCAAAATACATATAAAACAATGTAGATTTGTTTCAAAATATATATACGAATACACATAAAATAACGTTGATTTCTACAAAAAATATATACAAAATACACATAAAATGAAGTAAATACGTATTAAAAAAATGAATACAAAATACACAAAAATCGTATCAAAATAAATAAACAAAATACCAGTAAAAGAATGTGTATTTGTATAAATATAAATATACAAAATACACATAAAATATCGTAAATTTGTATAAAACTATATACAAAAATACACAGAACAAATACACATTCTTTTATTGGTATTTTGTTTATTTATTTTGTTTCGAATTTATATTATTTATGTGTATTTTGTTTACATTTTTTTATACGTATTTACCTAATTTTATGTGTATTTTGTATATATATTTTTATAGAAATCTACGTTATTTTATGTGTATTCGTATATATATTTTGAAACAAATTTACAATTTTTTATATGTATTTTTGCATATCTCTTTCAACAGAAGTTTACCTTATTGTATGTGCATTTTGTATATTTATTTCAATACAAATTTAAATATTTATGTGTATTTTGGTATATATATTTTATAAGAAATGCGCTATTTGATGGGAATTTTGCATCTTTATTTTCATACAAATTTACATTATTTTATTAATATTCGGTGTATTTATTTTGATACGATTTTACATTATTCTATTTGTTTTTTGTATAATTTTTTTTATACATATTTACATTATTTAATGTGTATCTTGCATATATATTACATACAAATTTATTATCTACTATTTATTTTCATACAAATACACATTCTTTTCATGATATTTTGTTTATTTATTTTGTCACGAATTTACATCAAATAATATGTATTTTAGATATATATATATATATATATATATATATATATATATATATATATATATATATATATATATATATATATATATATATATATATATATATATATATATATATATATATATATATATATAGATATATATATTATATAATTTCATGTGTATTTTGTATATATATTTCTATAGAAATCTACGTTATTTTATGTGTATTCGTATATATATTTTGAAACAAATTTACACTGTTTTATTTGTATTTTACGTTTTTTTTCAATACAAATTTACCTTATTGTATGTGTGCATTTTGTATATTAATTTTAATACAAATTTAATTATTCTATGTGTATTTTTGTATATGTATTTAAAAAAAAAATGCTTTATCTTATGGGTATTTTGCATCTTTATTTTCATACAAATTTAAATTATTTTATTGATATTCTGTGTACCTATTTTGATACGATTTTACATTATTCTATGTATAACAAAAATAAATACAGAATACACAAAAATAGATATGCAAAATACATATAAACAATGTAAATTTGTTTCAAAATATATATACGAATACACATGAAATAAGGTAGATTTCTATAAAAATATATATACAAAATAAACATAAAACTAAGTAAATACGTATAAAAAATGTATACAAAATACACATAAAATAATGTAAATTAGTATCAAAATAAATAAACAAAATACCAATAAAAGAATGTATATTTGTATAAATATATATATACAAAATACACATTAAATAATATAAATTTGTTTAAAACTATACAAAATACAGATGAAATGATGTAAATACGTATAAAAAATATATATACAAAATACACATTAAATAATGTAAATTCGCGTCAAAATAAATAAACAAAATATCAATAAAAGAATATGTATTTCTATGAAAATAGATATACAAAATACACATAAAATAACCTAAATTTGTATCAAACTATATACAAAAATACACAAAAATATTTTAAATTTGTATGAAAATAAAAATACAAAATACACATAAAATTAGGTAAATTTGTATTGAAATACATACACAAAATACACATAAAATAATGTAAATTTGAATGAAAATACATAAACAAATACACTTAAAATAACGTAAATTTGTATAAAAAAATATGTACAAAACACAAATAGAATAATGTAAAATCGTATCAAAATAAATACACAGAATATTAATAAAATAATGTAAATTTGTATGAAAATAAAGAAGCAAAATACCCATAAAATAACGCATTTTTTTATTTATAAAAATATATATACCAAAATACACATCAAAAAATTAAATTTGTATTAAAATAAATATACAAAAAACACATACAATAAGGTAAATTTGTATTGAAATAGATATGCAAAATACATATAAAACAATGTAAATTTGTTTCAAATATATATACGAATACACATAAAATAACGTAGATTTCTATAAAAATATATATACAAAATACACAGAAAATGAAGTAAATACGTATAAAAAATGTATACAAAAAACACATAAAAGAATGTAAATCCGTATCAAAAAAAATAAACAAAATACAAATAAAAGAATGAGTATAAGTAACAATATAAATATACAAAATACACGTAATATAACTTAAATTTATATAAAACTATATACAAAAATACACAGAAGTAATTAAATTTGTATGAAAATATATACAAAACACACACAAAATAAGCTAAATTTGAATTGAAATATATATACAAAATACATGAAATAAAGTAAATTTGTATCAAAATATTTATACAAATACACATATAATAACGTAAATTTGTATGAAAATATATAAAAAATACACATTAAATAATGTAAATACGTATAAAAAAATATGTACAAAATACACATATAATCATGTAATTCGTATCAAAATAAATAAACAAAATACCAATAAAATAATATAAATTTGTATGAGTATACGTGTATGTTGCATATTTTTTCAATACAAATTTACCTTATTATATACGCATTTTGTATATTAATTTTAATACAAATCTAATTATTCGATGTGTATTTTTGTATCTGTATTTTTATAAACATATGCTTTATTTTTTGGGTATTTTTGCATCTTTATTTTCATACAAATTTACATTATTTTATTGATATTCTGCTCATTCATTTTGATACGAATTGACATTATTCTATGTGTATTTTGTATATATTTTTCATACAAATTTACGTTATTTTATGTGTATTTGTTTATATATTTTGACACAAATTTACAATATTTTATGGGTATTTTGTATATACATTTCAAAAGAAATTTACCTAATTTTATTTGTATTTTGTATATCTATTTTCATACAAACTCAAATTATTTCTATGTATTTTTGAATATATTTTAATACAAATTTTAGTTATGTTATGTGTATTTTGTAAATTTATTTTCATTCAAATATATATTATTTTATTGGTGTTTTGTTGATTTATATTGATACGAATTTACATTATTTTATATGTACTTTGTATATATATTTTTATACGCTTTTACATTATTTAATATTTATTTTGAATATATATTTTTATACAAATTCATGGTATTTTATGTGTATTTGTATATATATTTTTATATAAATTTACATTATTTGATGTGTATTTTGTACATATATTTTTTTACAAATCTACCTTATTTTATGTTTATTTTGTATGTGTATTTTGTATATTTATATTTATCCAAATACACATTCTTTTATTGGTATTTTGTTTATTTATTTTAATTCGAATTTACATTATTTTATGTGTATTTTGAATACATTTTTTTATACGTATTTACTTAATTTTATGTGTATTTTGTATATAAATTTTTATAGAAATCTACGTTTTTTTATTTGTATTCGTATATATATTTTGAAACAAATTTACATTGTTTTATATGTATTTTTGCATATCTCTTTCAATACAAATTTACCTTATTGTATGTGCATTTTGTATATTTATTTCAATGCAAATTTAAATATTTTATGTGTATTTTGGTATATATATTTTTATAAGATTACGAAAATTTGAATAAAAATATATACAAAAAATAAAAAAATAAATTTCAATTTGTATGAAAATAGATATACAAAATACACATATAATTAGTTAAATTTATATTTAAATACATGTACAAAATACACATAAAATAATGTAAATTTGTATGAAATGAAAACAAATTCACATAAAATTCGCTTCAAAATAAATAAACAAAATATCAATAAAAGAATGTGTATTTGTATGAAAATAGATATACAAAATACACATAAAATTACCTAAATTTGTATCAAACTATATACAAAAATACAGAAAAATATTTTAAATTTGTATGAAAATACACATACAAAAAGGTAAAATACCAATAAAACGATGTATATTTGTATGAAAATTAACGTACAAAATACACATAAAATTAAGTAAATTTGTATTGAAATACATACACAAAATACACATAAAATAATGTAAATTTAAATGAAAATACATAAACAAATACACTTAAAATAACGTAAATTTGTATAAAAAATATGTACAAAACACAAATAGAATAATGTAAAATCGTATCAAAATAAATACACAGAATATTAATAAAATAATGTAAATTTGTATGAAAATAAAGAAGCAAAATACCCATAAAATAACGCTTTTTTTTATAAAAATATATATACCAAAATACACATCAAAAAATTAAATTTGTATTAAAATAAATATACAAAAAACACATACAATAAGGTAAATTTGTATTGAAATAGATATGCAAAATACATATAAAACAATGTAAATTTGTTTCAAAATATATATATACGAATACACATAAAATAACGTAGATTTCTATAAAAATATATATACAAAATACACATAAAATGAAGTAAATACGTATAAAAAAATGCATACAAAATACACATAAAATAATGTAAATTCGTATCAAAATAAATAAACAAAATACCAATAAAAGAATGTGTATTTGTATAAATATAAATATACAAAATACACATAAAATAACGTAAATTTATATAAAACTATATACAAAAATACACAGAAGTAATTAAATTTGTATGAAAATATATACAAAATACACACAAAATAAGCTAAATTTGAATTGAAATATATATACAAAATACATGAAATAAAGTAAATTTGTATCAAAATATTTATACAAATACACATATAATAACGTAAATTTGTATGAAAATATATAAACAAAATACACATTAAATAATGTAAATACGTATAAAAAATATGTACAAAATACACATATAATCATGTAATTCGTATCAAAATAAATAAACAAAATACCAATAAAATAATATAAATTTGTATGAGTAAACGTGTATGTTGTATATTTTTTCAATACAAATTTACCTTATTATATACGCATTTTGTATATTAATTTTAATATGTGTATTTGAATATATATTTTGAAACAAATTTACATTATTTTATTTATTTTGTATATATAAATCAATTTAAATTTATCTTATTTTATGTTAATTTTGTATATATATTTATACAAATTTAAATATTTTGTGTATTTTGTATATATTTTTATACAATTTACGTTATTTTATGTATTTGTATATTTATATTTATACAAATTCACATTCTTTTATTGGTATTTTGTTTATTTATTTTAATACAATTTACATTATTTTATGTGTTTGTATACATTTTTTTATACGTATTTACTTCATTTTATGTGTATTTTGTGTAAATATTTTTATAGAAATGTACGTTATTTTATGTGTATTCGTATATATATTTTGAAACAAATCTACATTGTTTTATATGTATTTTGCATATATATTTCAATACAAATTTACATTATTGTATGTGCATTTTGTATATTTATTTCAATACAAATTTAAATATTTTATGTATTTTGGTATATATATTTTTATAAAAATGGTTATTTTATTGGTATTTTGTATATTTATTTTCATACAAATTTACATTATTTAATTGATATTCTGTGTATTTATTTTGACACGACTTATATTGTTCTACGTGTTTATTTTATACAAATTTACATTATTTTATGTGTATTCTGTATTTTTTAATACAAATTTACGTTATTTTATGTGTATTTGTTTATATATTTTCATTCAAATTTACATTATTTTAAGTGTATTTTGTATATGTATTTAAATACAAATTTATCTAATTTTATGTGTATTTTTTATATTTATTTTCATACATATTCAAATTTTTTTTGTGAATTTTTTGTATATAGTTTTATACAAATTTACGTTATTTTATGTGTATTTTGTACAGTTATTTTCATACAAATACACATTCTTTTATTGGTATTTTGTATATTTATTTTTATACGAATTTACATTATTTTATGTATATTTTGTATATATATTTTTATACTTATTTGTCATTTCATGTGTATTTTGTATATATATTTCTATAGAAATCTGCGTTATTTTATGTGTATTCGTATATATATTTTGAAACAAATTTACATTGTTTTATGTGTATTTTGCATATTTCAATACAAATTTATTTTTTTGTACGTTCATTTTGTATATTTATTTTAATACAAATTTAATTATTTTATGTCTTTTTGTATATATATTTTAAAAAAAATATGCTTTATTTTATGGGTATTTTGCATCTTTATTTTCATACAAAATTACATTATTTTATTGATATTCTGTGCATTTATTTTGACACGACTTTACATTATTCTATGTATATTTTGCATATCTATTTTATACAAATGAACGTTATTTTATGTGAATTTGTTTTCATTTCATACAAATTTACATTATTTTATGTGTATTTTGTACATGTATTTAAATACAAATTTAACTAATTATATGTGTATTTTGTATATCTATTTTCATACAAATTGAAATATATTTTTTTTGTTTTTTTTGTATATACTTATATTCAAATTTTCGTAATTTTATGTGTATTTTGTATATTTATTTTCCTACATATATACGTTCTTTTATCGGAATTTTGTTTATTTATTTTTATACGAATTTTCATTTTTTTTAGGTGTATTTGATATATATATTTTTATACTTATTTACATAATTTTATATGTATTTTGAATACATATTTTCATAGAAATTTACTCTATATGTATATACAAAAAAAGACAAAAAATATATTTGTATGAAAATAAATATACAAAATACACATAAAATTAGGTAAATTTGTATTGAAATACATATACAAAATACACTTAAAATAATGTAAATTTGAATGAAATTATATAAACAAATACACTTAAAATGACGTTAATTTGTATAAAATATATAAAAAATACACATTAAATAATGAAAATATGTATAAAAAAATATATACAAAACACAAATAGTATAATATAAAATCGTATCAAAATATATACACAGAATATTAATAAAATAATGTACATTGGTATGAAAACTAAGATGCAAAATACCTATAAAATAACGCATTTTTTATAAAATTATATATACCAAAATACACATAAAATATTTGAATTTGTATTAAAATAAATATACAAAATGCACATACAATAAGGTAAATTTGTATTGAAATAGATATGCAAAAAACATATAAAACAATGTAAATTTGTTTCAAAATATATATACGAATACACATAAAATAACGTAGATTTCTATAAATATATATACAAAATACAAATAAAATTAAGTAAATACGAATCAAAAATGTATACAAAATACACATAAAATAATGTAAATTCGTATAAATATAAATAAACAAAATACCAATAAGAGAATGTGTATTTGTATAAATATAAATATACAAAATGCACATAAAATAACGTAAATTTGTATAAAACTATATACAAAAATACACAGAAGTAATTAAATTTGTATGAAAATAGATATACAAAATACACACAAAATAAGCTAAATTTGAATTGAAATATATATACAAAATACATAAAATAAAGTAAATTCGTTTCAAAATATTTTTAACAAATACACATATAATAACGTAAATTTGTAAAAAAAAAAAAAAAAACATTAAGTAATGTAAATACGTATAAAAAAATATTTACAAAATACAGCAATAATCAAGTCATTCGTATCAAAATAAATAAACAAAAAACTAATTAAATAATGTAAATTTGTATGAGAAAACATATACAAAATACACATAAAATAATGTTTTAAGTTTCTATAAAAATATATGTACAAAAATGCACATAAAATTAATTTGCATAAAAAAATATATACAAAACACACATTACATAATGTAAATGAGTATAAAAATATGTATACAAAATACCTATGAAATAATCTAAATTCGTATAGAGTTAAATTAAGAAAATAACAATAAAATAATGTAATTTTGGATGAAAATATATATAGAAAACACACATAAAAAACCGAAATACAAATACAAATATACACATTAAATAATTTTAAATTGAATGAAATAAATATACAAAATAAACATAAAATAAGGTAAATTTGTAATAAAATATATGTAAGAATACACATAAACTAATATAAATTTGTATGAAAATATATATACAAATACACATAAAATAATATGAATTTGTATAAAATTTGTTTCAAAATATATACGAATACACACAATAAAATAACGTAAATTTTTATGAAAATGTATATATAAAATACACATAAAATAGTTTAAATACGTAGAAAATATATATACAAAATACACATAAAATAATGTAAATTCGTAAAAAATTAAATACACAAAATTCCAATAAAAGAATGTATATTTGTAGGAAAATATATATACAAAAAACAAATAAAATAACTAAAATTTGTATAAAAATATATACAAATATACACAAAAATAGTTTAAATTTGTTTGAAAATAGATATGCAAAATATACATAAAGATATGCAAATTTGTATTGAAATACATATACAAAAGTCACATAAAATAATGTAAATTTGTGAAAATATATAAACAAATACATATAAAATCACGTAAATTTGATAAAATATATATATACAAATATACATTAAATATTTTAAATATGTATAAAATATATTATATTATATATATTTTATTGATATTTGCGTTATTTATGTGTATTTGTATATGTTTTCTCATAAATTTACATTATTTTATTGGTATTTTGTCTATTTATTTTGATACGAATTACATGATTATTTGTGTATTTTTTACATTTTTTTATACGTATTTACATTATTTAATGTGTATTTTGTTTATATATTTTTATACAAATTTACGTTATTATATGTGTATTTGAATAGGTATTTTGATAAAAATTTACATTATTTTATGTATTTTGTATATATATTTCAATTCAAATTTAGCTTATTTTATGTGTATTTTGCATATCTATTTATTTTAATACAAAATCAAATATTTTATGTTTTTTCGTATTTATATTTTTATAAAAAATGCGTTATTTTATGGGTATTTTGCATCTTAATTTTCATACATATTTACATTATTTTATTAATATTTTCTGTATTTATTTTGATACGATTTTACATTATTTTATTTGTGTTTTGTATATATATTTTTTATACATATTTACATTATTTAATGTTTTTTTTGTATATATATTTGATACAAATTTACGTTATTTTAAGTCTATATGTTTATATATTTTAATTCAAATTTACATTATTTTAAGTGTATTTTGTATACGAATTTACATTGTTTTATATGTACTTTGTATATATATTTTTATACGCATTTACATTATTTAATATTTATTTTGAATATATATTTTTATACAAATTCATGGTATTTTATGTGTATTTGTATATATATTTTCATATAAATTTACATTATTTATGTGTATTTTGTACATATATTTTATTACAAATCTACCTTATTTTATGTTTATTTTGTATGTGTATTTTGTATATTTATATTTATCCAAATACACATTCTTTTATTGGTATTTTGTTTATTTATTTTAATTCGAGTTTACATTATTTTATGTGTATTTTGTATACATTTTTTATACGTATTTACTTAATTTTATGTATTTTGTATATATTTTTATAGAAATCTACGTTATTTTATTTGTATTCGTATATATATTTTGAAACAAATTTACATTGTTTTATATGTATTTTTGCATATCTCTTTCAATACAAATTTACCTTATTGTATGTGCATTTTGTATATTTATTTCAATACAAATTTAAATATTTTATGTGTATTTTGGTATATATATTTTTATAAGAAATGGGCTATTTTATGGGAATTTTGCATCTTATTTTCATACAAACTTACATTATTTTATTTTCATAGAAATTTACTCTATTTTATGAGTATTCGTTTATATATTTTGATACAAATTTACATCATTGAGGTGTATTTTGCATATCTATTTCAATACAAATTTACTTTATTGTACGTGCATTTTGTATATTTATTTTAATACAAATTTAATTATTTTATATTTATATTTGTATATATATTTTTATGCAAATATGCGTTATTATATTCATACACATTTACGTTATTATATGTGTATTTGTATAAATATTTTGATACAAATTTACTTTATTTCATGTATTTTGTATATATATTTCAATTCAAATTTAGCTTATTTTGTGTGTATTTTGTATATATTTTCATACAAATTTAATTACTTCTGTGTATTTTTGTATATAGTTTTATATAAATTTACGTTATTTTATGTGTATTTTGTATATTTATATTTATACAAATACACATTCTTTTATTGGTATTTTGTTTATTTATTTTGATACGAATTTCCATTATTTTATGTGTATTTTGTATACATTTTTTTATACGTATTTACTTCATTTTATATGTATTTAGTATATATATTTTCATAGAAATTTACTCTATTTTATGAGTATTCGTATATATATTTTGATACAAATTTACATCATTGATGTGTTTTTTGCATATCTATTTCAATACAAAATTACCTTATTGTACATATAAAACAATGTAAATTTGTTTCAAAATATATATACGAATACACATAAAATAACGTAGATTTCTATAAAAATATACAAAATACACATAAAATTAAGTAAATACGTATAAAAATGTAAACAAAATACACATAATAATGTAAACTCGAAACAAAATAAATAAACAAAATACCAATAAAAGAATGTGTATTTGTATAAATATAAATGTACAAAATACACATACAAAATAAACATAAAATAAAGTAAATTTGTAATGAAATATATGTACAAAATACACATAAAATAATGTAAATTTATATGAAAATATATATACAAATACACATAAAATACCATGAATTTGTATAAAATTATATATTCAAAATAAATATTAAATTATGTAAATGAGTATGAAAATATATATACAAAATATCAATAAAATAACGTAAATTTGTATGAATATAAAGATGCAAAATACCCATAAAATAAAGCATATTTTATAAAATATACATGAAAATACACATAGAATAATTAAATTTGTATTAAAATTAATATACAAAATGCATATACAATAAATTTAAATTTGATTATATTAAATGAAATATATATACAAAATAAACATAAAATAAGGTAAATTTGTAATAAAATATATGTAAGAATACACATAAACTAATATAAATTTGTATGAAAATATATACAAATACACATAAAATAACATGAATTTGTATAAAATTTGTTTCAAAATATATACGAATACTCACAATAAAATAACGTAAATTTTCATGAAAATGTATATATAAAATACACATAAAATAATTTAAATACGTAGAAAAATATATATACAAAATACACATAAAATAATGTAAATTGTAAAATTAAATACACAAAATTCCAATAAAAGAATGTATATTTTTAGGAAAATATATATACAAAAAACAAATAAAATAACTAAAATTTGTATAAAAATATATACAAAAATACACAAAAATAATTTAAATTTGTTTGAAAATAGATATGCAAAATACACATAAAGTTAGGCAAATTTGTATTGAAATACATATACAAAACTCACATAAAATAATGTAAATTTGTATGAAAATATATAAAAAATACATATAAAATAACGTAAATTTGGATAAAATATATATACAAAATATACATTAAATATTTTAAATATTTAAATATATTATATATATTTTTATTGATATATGCGTTATTTATGTGTATTTTGTATATGTTTTCTCATAGAAATTTACATTATTTTATTGGTATTTTGTCTATTTATTTTGATACGAATTACATGATTATTTGTGTATTTTGTACATTTTTTTTATATGTATTTACATTATATAATGTGTATTTTGTTTATATATTTTTATACAAATTTACGTTATTATATGTGTATTTGTATAAGTATTTTGATACAAATTTACATTATTTTATGTATTTTGTATATATTTCAATTCAAATTTAGCTTATTTTATGTGTATTTTGTATATCTATTTATTTTAATACAAAATCAAATATTTTGTGTTTTTTCGTATATATATTTTTATAAAAAATGCGTTATTTTATGGGTATTGTGCATCTTAATTTTCATACAATTTTACATTATTTTATTAATATTTTCTGTATTTATTTTTATACGATTATACATTATTTTATTTGTGTTTTGTATATATTTTTTTATACATATTTACATTATTTAATGTGTTTTTTGTATATATATTTGATACAAATTTACGTTATTTTAAGTCTATATGTTTATATATTTTCACTCAAATTTACATTATTTTATGTGTATTTTGTATATGTATTTCAATACAAATTTACCTAATTTTATATGTTTTTTGTATATTTATTTTCATACAAGTTTAAATTATTTTTGTGTATTTTTGTAAATAGTTTTATACAAATTTAGGTTATTTTATGTGTATTTTGTATATCTATTTTCATACAAATACACATTCTTTTCATGATATTTTGTTTATTTATTTTGACACGAATTAACATTATTTAATGTGTATTTTGTATATATATTTTTATACGTATTTACATTATTTCAAGTGTATTTTGTATACATATTTCTATAGAAATCTGCGTTATTTTATGTGTATTCGTATATATATTTTGAAACAAATTTACATTGTTTTATGTGTATTTTGCATATTTTTTAATACAAATTTACCTTATTGTATGTGCATTTTGTATATTAATTTTAATACAAATTTGATTAATCTATGTGTATTTTTGTATATGTATGCTTTATTTTATTGGTATTTTGCATCTTTATTTTCATACAAATTTACATTATTTTATTGATATTCTGTGTATTTATTTTGATATGATTTTACATTATTCTATGTGTATTTTGTATATATATTTTTATAAAATGTTTTTGTTTTCATTTCATACAAATCTACATTATTTTATGTGTTTTTGTACATGTATTTAAATACAAATTTAACTAGTTATATGTGTATTTTGTATATCTATTTTGTATGTATATTTTCATAGAAATTTACTCTATTTTATGAGTATTCGTATATATATTTTGATACAAATTTACATTATTAATGTGTATTTTGCATATCTATTTCAATACAAATTTACTTTATTGTACGTTCATTTTGTATATTTATTTTAATACAAATTTAATTATTTTATATGTCTTTTTGTATATATATTTTTATGCAAATATGCGTTATTATATGGATATTTTGCATCTTTATTTTCATACAAATTTACATTATTTTATTGATATTCTCTTTATTTATTTTGATACGATTTAACATTATTCTATGTGTTTTTTGTATATATTTTTTTATATATATATTTACATTATTTAATGTTCATTTTGTATATATTTATGTTCATTTGTATATATATTTTATCCAAATCTACATTATTTTATGTGTATTTTTTTATATATTTTCATACATATTTACATTATTTTATGAGTTTTTTGTATATATATTTTTCTACGTATTTAAATTATTTTATGTGTATTTTGTATATACATTTTCATAAAAAAATTACGTTATTTTATTGTGTGTATAAGTATATATTTTGATACAAATTTTATACAAATTCATGTTATTTAATGTGTATTTGTATATATATTTTCATACAAATTTATATTATTTTATGTGTATTTTTTCATATATTTCATTACAAATTTACCTTATTTTATGTTTATTTTGTATATTTATTTCATTCAATTTTAAATTATTTTATGTGTATATTTGTATTTGTATTTAGGTTATTTTATGTGTATTTTGTATATATATTTTCATCCAAAATTACATTATTTTATTGGTATTTCTTAATTTAATTCGATACGAATTTAGATTATTTCATAGGTATTTTGTATACATATTTTTACACTCATTTACATTATCTAATGTGTGTTTTGTATATATATTTTTATGCAAATTTATGAAATGTTCATTTTTGTACACATTTTTATAGAAATTTGCGTTATTTTATGTATATAGTTTTATATAAATTCACGTTATTTTATGTGCATTTTGTATATTTATATTTATACAAATACACATTCTATTATTGGTATATTGTTTATTTACATTTATACGAATTTACATTATTTTATGTGTATTTTGTATACATTTTTTTATACGTATTTACTTAATTTTATGTGTATTTTGTATATGTATTTTTATAGAAATCTACGTTGTTTTATGTGTATTCGTATATATATTTTGAAACAAATTTACATTATTTTATATGTATTTTGCATATCTATTTCAATACAAATTTACCTTATTGTATGTGCATTTTGTATATTTATTTTAATACAAGTTCAAATATTTTATGTGTATTTTGGTATCAATAGTTAAAAAAAATGCGTTATTTTATAGGTATTTTGCATCTTAATTTTCATTTTATATGTACTTTGTATATATATTTTTATACGCTCTTACATTATTTAATATTTATTTTGAATATATATTTTTATACAAATTCATGGTATTTTATGTGTATTTGTATATATATTTTCATATAAATTTACATTATTGTATGTGTATTTTGTACATATATTTTATTACAAATCTACCTTATTTTATGTTTATTTTGTATGTGTATTTTGTATATTTATATTTATCCAAATACACATTCTTTTATTGGATTTTTTTTTTTTTTTAATTCGAAGTTACATTATTTTATGTGTATTTTGAATACATTTTTTCATACGTATTTACTTAATTTTATGTGTATTTTGTATATATAATTTTATAGAAATCTACGTTTTTTTATTTGTATTCGTATATATATTTTGAAACAAATTTACATTGTTTTATATGTATTTTTGCATATCTCTTTCAATACAAATTTACCTTATTGTATGTGCATTTTGTATATTTATTTCAATACATATTAAAAAAATTTATGTGTATTTTGGTATATATATTTTTATAAGAAATGCGCTATTTTATGGGAATTTTGCATCTTTATTTTCATACAAATTTACATTATTTTATTGATATTCGGTGTATTTATTTTGATACGATTTTACATTATTCTATTTGTTTTTTGTATATACTTTTTTTATACATATTTACATTATTTATTGTGTATCTTGCATATATATTTTATACAAATTTATTATCTATTATCTATTTTCATACAAATACACATTCTTTTCATGATATTTTGTTTATTTATTTTGACACGAACTTACATTATTTGATATGTATTTTGTATATATATTTTTATATGTATTTACATAATTTCATATGTATTTTGTATATATATTTAATAGATATTCAAAATACACATAAAATAACCTAAATTTGTATCAAACTATATACAAAAATACACAAAAATATTTTAAATTTGTATGAAAATAAATATACAAAATACACATAAAATTAGGTAAATTTGTATGGAAATACATATACAAAATACACATAAAATAATGTAAATTTGAATGAAAATACATAAACAAATACACTTAAAATAACGTAAATTTGTATAAAAAAATATATACAAAAAACAAATAGAATAATGTAAAATCGTATCAAAATAAATACACAGAATATTAATAAAATAATGTAAATTTGTATGAAAATAAGGAGGCAAAATACCCATAAAATAACGCATTTTTTTTTTAAATATATATACCAAAATACACATAAAAAATTTAGATTTGTATAAAAATAAATATATAAAAAACACATTCAATAAGGTAAATTTGTATTGAAATAGATATGCAAAATACATATAAAGCAATGTAAATTTGTTTCAAAATATGTATACGAATACACATAAAATAACGTAGATTTCTATAAATATATGTATACAAAATACACATAAAATGAAGTAAATACGTATAAAAAAATGTATACAAAATACACATAAAATAATGTAAATTCGTATCAAAATAAATAAACAAAATACCAATAAAAGAATGTGTATTTGTATAAATATAAATATACAAAATACACATTAAATAAAGTAAATTTATATAAAAATATATACAAAAATACACAGAAGTAATTAAATTTGTATGAAAATATATACAAAATACACACAAAATAAGCTAAATTTGAATTGAAACATATATACAAAATACATGAAATAAAGTAAATTTGTATCAAAATATTTATACAAATACACATATAATAACGTAAATTTGTATGAAAATATATAAACAAAATACACAATAAATAATGTAAATACGTATAAAAAAATGTGTACAAAATACACATATAATCATGTAATTCGTATCAAAATAAATAAACAAAATACCAATAAAATAATATAAATTTGTATGAGTGAACGTGTATGTTGCATATTTTTTCAATACAAATTTACCTTATTATATACGCATTTTGTATATTAATTTTAATACAAATTTAATTATTCGAAGTGTATTTTTGTATCTGTATTTTTATAAACATATGCTTTATTTTTTGGGTATTTTGCATCTTTATTTTCATACAAATTTACATTATTTTATTGATATTCTGCTCATTCATTTTGATACGAATTGACATTATTCTATGTGTATTTTGTATATATTTTTCATACAAATTTACGTTATTTTATGTGTATTTGTTTATATATTTTGACACAAATTTACAATATTTTATTTCAAAAGAAATTTACCTAGTTTTATGTGTATTTTGTATATATATTTTCATACAAACTCAAATTATTTCTATGTATTTTTGTATATATATTTTAATACAAATTTTAGTTATGTTATGTATATTTTGTAAATTTATTTTCATTCAAATATATATTATTTTATTGGTGTTTTGTTGATTTATATTGATACGAGTTTACATTATTTTATATGTACTTTGTATATATATTTTTATACGCTTTTACATTATTTAATATTTATTTTGAATATATATTTTTATACAAATTCATGGTATTTTATGTGTATTTGTATATATATTTTCCTATAAATTTACATTATTTTATGTGTATTTTGTACATATATTTTATTACAAATCTACCTTATTTTATGTTTATTTTGTATATGTATTTTGTATATTTATATTTATCCAAATACACATTCTTTTATTGGTATTTTGTTTATTTATTTTAAATCGAATTTACATTATTTTATGTGTATTTTGTATACATTTTTTTATACGTATTTACTTAATTTTATGTGTATTTTGTATATATATTTTTATAGAAATTTACGTTTTTTATTTGTATTCGTATATATATTTTTAAACAAATTTACATTGTTTTATATGTATTTTTGCATATCTCTTTCAATACAAATTTACCTTATTGTATGTGCATTTTGTATATTTATTTCAATACAAATTTAAATATTTTATGTGTATTTTGATATATATATTTTTATAAGAAATGCGCTATTTTATGGGAATTTTGCATCTTTATTTTCATACAAATTTACATTATTTTATTAATATTCGGTGTATTTATTTTGATACGATTTTACATTATTCAATTTGTTTTTTGTATATACTTTTTTATACATATTTACATTATTTAATGTGTATCTTGCATATATATTTTATACAAATTTATTATCTATTATCTATTTTTATACAAATACACATTCTTTTCATGATATTTTGTTAATTTATTTTGACACGAATACACATTCAATAACATGAATTTGTATAAAATTTGTATCAAAATATATACTTATACACACAATAAAATAACGTAATTTTTTTATGAAAATGTATATACAAAATACACATAAAATAATATAAATACGTAGAAAAATATATACACAAAAAACACATAAAATAATGTAAATATGTATGAAAATATATAAACAAATACACATAAAATAATGTAAATTTGGATAAAATATATATACAAAATGAACATTAAATAATGTAAATATATATATAAAAAAATATATACAAAAAACACATAGAATAATGTTAAATCGTATCAAAATAAATAATGAGAATATCAATAAAATAATGTAAATTTGTATGAAAATAAAGATGCAAAATATCCATATAATAACGCATATTTGCATAAAAATATATATACAAAAAGACATATAAAATAATTAAATTTGTATTAAAATAAATATACAAAATGCACGTACAATAAAGTAAATTTGTATTGAAATAGATATGCAAAATACACATTAATAATGTAAATTTGTATCAAAATATATATACGAATACTCATAAAATAGAGTAAATTTCTATGAAAATATACATACAAAATACATATACAAAATACACATGTGTATTTCTTAAAAATATTTTGAAACGAATTTAATTTATTTTATGTATTTTGTATATATATTTCAATTCAAATTTAGCTTATTTTGTGTGTATTTTGTATATCTATTTTCATACAAATTTAATTACTTCTGTATATTTTTGTATATAGTTTTATACAAATTTACGTTATTTTATGTGCATTTTGTATATTTATATTTATACAAATACACATTCTCTTATTGGTATTTTGTTTATTTATATTTATACGAATTTACATTATATTATGTGTATTTTGTATACATTTCTGATTCGTATTTACTTAATTTTATTTGTATTTTGTATATATATATTTATAGAAATCTACGTTATTTTATGTGTATTCGTATATATATTTTGAAACAAATTTACATTGTTTTATATGTTTTTTGCATATCTATTTCAATACAAATTTACCTTATTGTATGTGCATTTTGTATATTTATTTTTATACAAATTCAAATATTTTATGTGTATTTTGGTATATATAATTTAAAAAAAAAAGCGTTATTTTATAGGTATTTTGCATCTTAGTTTTCATACAAATGTACATTATTTTATTAATATTCTGTGTATATATTTTGATACGATTTTATATTATACTATTTGTGTTTTGTATATATTTTTTATACATATTTTTATTATTTAATGTGTATTTTTATATATATTTATACAAATTAACGTTATTTTAAGTGTATTTGTTTATATAATTTCATTCAAATTTACATTATTTTAAGTGTATTTAGTATATGTATTTCAATACAAATTTACCTAATTTTATGTGTATTTTGTATATTTATTTTCATACAAATTTAAATTTTTTTTTTTTTTTTATATACATATAGAGTAAATTATTATGAAAATATATGTTCAAAATACATATAAAATTATGTAAATAAGTATAAAAATATATATCAAATACACCTAAAAAAATGAAAATTCGTATCAAAATAAATAAACAAAATTCCGATAAAAGAACGTATATTTGTAGGAAAATAAATATACAAAATACACATAAAATTACGAAAATTTGAATAAAAATATATACAAAAAAACAAAAAAAAAATTTCAATTTGTATGAAAATAGATATACAAAATACACATATAATTAGTTAAATTTGTATTTAAATACATGTACAAAATACACATAAAATAATGTAAATTTGTATGAAATGAAAACAAATTCACATAAAATAACGTACATTGGTATAAAATAGATATACAAAATATACATAGAATAATGTAAAATCGTATCAAAATAAATACACAGAATATCAATAAAATAATGTAATTTTGTATGAAAATAAAGATGCAAAATACCCATAAAATAAAGCATATTTCTATAAAAATACATATACAAAAATACACATAGAATAGCTAAATTTGTATTAAAATTAATATACAAAATGCACGTACAATAAGGTAAATTTGTATTGAAAAAATATACAAAATGCACATAAAACAATGTATATTTGTTTCAAAATATATATACGAATACACATAAAATAACGTATATTTCTATAGAAATATATATACAAAATACACATGAAATGACGTAAATACGTATAAAAATATATATACACAATACACATTAAATAATATAAATTCGCATTAAAATAAATAAACAAAATATCAATAAAAGAATGTGTATTTGTATGAAAATAGATATACAAAATACACATAAAATATTGTAAATTTGTATAAAACTCTATACAAAAATACACGAAAAATAATTTAAATTTGTATAAAATATATATACAAAATACACATGAAATTAGGTAAATTTGAATAAAAATATATAAACAAATACACTTAAAATAACGAAAATTTGTATGAAATATATATAGAAAATACACATTAAATAATGTAAATATGTATAAAAAAATATATACAAAAGACAAATAGAATAATGTAAAATAGTATCAAAATAAATACACAGAATATTAATAAAATAATGTAAATTTGTATGAAAATAAAGATGCAAAATACCCATAAAACAACGCATTTTTTATGAAAATATATATACCAAAATGCACATAACATATTTAAATTTGTATTACAATAAATATACAAAATGCACATACAATAAGGTAAATTTGTATTGAAATAGATATGCAAAATACATATAAAACAATGTAAATTTGTTTCAAAATATATATACGAATACACATAAAATAACGTAGATTTCTATAAAATATATATACAAAATACACATAAAATGAAGTAAATACGTATAAGAAAATGTATACAAAATACACATAAAATAATGTAAATTCGTATCAAAATAAATAAACTAAATGCCAATAAAAGAATGTTTACTTGTATAAATATAAATATACAAAATACACATAAATTAACGTAAAATTGTATAAAAGTATATACAAAAATAAACAAAAATACTTAAATTTGTATGAAAATAGATATACAAAAGACACATAAAATAAGCTAAATTTGAATTGAAATAAATATAGAAAATACATAAAATAATGTAAATTTGTATCAAAATATATATTCAAATACACATATAATAACGTAAATTTGTATAAAAATATATAAACAAAATACACATTAAATAATGTAAATACGTATAAAAGATATGTACGTAATGTAAAAATTTATAAAATTAAAGATGCAAAATACCCATAAAATATCTCATATTTAAAAAAAATATATATACAAAAATAGAAATTTACTCTATTTTATGTGTATTCGTATATATATTTTAATACAAATTTACATTATTTATGTGTATTTCGCATATCTATTTCAATACAAATTTTCTTTATTGTATGTGCCTTTTGTATATTTATTTTGATGCAAATTTAATTATTTTATGTGTATTTTTGTATATATATTTTTAAACAAATATGCGTTATTATATGGGTATTTTTCCCCTTTATTTTCATACAAATTTACTTTATTGTATTGATTGTCTGTTTATTTATTCTGATACGATTTTACGTTATTCTGTGTATTTTGTATATATATTTTTAGACATATTTACATTATTTAATGTATATTTTATACATATATTTTATGAAAATTTACGTTATCTTATGTGTATTTGTTTATATATTTTCATACAAATTTACATTATTTTATGTGTATTTTGTATATGTATTTCAATAAAAATTTGCCTAATTTCATTTGTATTTTGCATATCTATTTTCAAACAAATTTAAATTATTTTTGTGTATTTTTGTATTATTTTATACAATTTTTTTATTTATTTGTATTTTGTATATATATTTTCCTACACATATACATTCTTTTAGAGGAAATTTTGTTTATTTATTTTGATACGAATTTACATTATTTTATGTGTATTTTGTATATATATTTTTCTATGTATTTACATTATTTTATGTGTATTTTGTATATATATTTTCATAAAAATTTACGTAATTTTATTGTGTGTATTCGTATATATTTTGATAAAAATTTTCATTATTTTATGTGTTTTTTGCATATCTATTTCAATAAAAATCTACCTTATTGTATGTGTATTTTGTATATTTATTTTAATACAAATTTAATTATTTTATGTGTATTTTTGTATATATTTTTTTTTAAATATGAGATATTTTAGGGGTATTTTGCATCTTTAATTTTAAAAAAATTTACATTACGTACATATCTTTTATACGTATTTACGTTATTTAATGTGTATTTTGTTTATATATTTTTATACAAATTTACGTTATTATATGTGTATTTGAATATATATTTTGATACAAATTTACATTATTTTATGTATTTTCTATATTTATTTCAATTCAAATTTAGCTTATTTTATGTGTCTTTTGTATATCTATTTTCATACAAATTTTAGTATTTTTGTTTATTTTTGTATATACTTTTATACAATTTTACGTTATTTTATGTGTATTTTGAATATTTATATTTATACAAGTAAACATTCTTTTATTGGCATTTAGTTTATTTATTTTGATACGAATTTACATTATTTTATGTGTATTTTGTATACATTTTCTTATACGTTTTTACTTCATTTTATGTGTATTTTCTATATATATTTTATAGAAGTCTACGTTATTTTATGTGTATTCGTATGTATATTTTGAAACAAATTTACATTGTTTTATATGTATTTTGCATATCTATTTCAATACAAATTTACCTTATTGTATGTGCATTTTGTATATTTATTGTAACACAAATTTAAATATTTTATGTGCATTTTGGTATATATATTTTCATAAAAAATGCGTTGTTTTATGGGTATTTTGCATCTTTATTTTCATACAAATTTACATTATTTTATTAATATTCTGTGTATTTATTTTGATACTATTTTACATTATTCTATTTGTGTTTTGTATATATTTTTTATACATATTTACATTATTTAATGTGTATTTTCTATATATATTTCATACAAATTTTCGTTATTTTAAGTGTATTTGTTTATATATTTTTATTCAAATTTACATTATTTTATGTGTATTTTGTATATGTATTTCAATAGAAATTTACCTAATTTCATGTGTATTTTGTATATATATTTTATACAAATTTAAATTATTTTTTATGTATTTTTGTATAGAGTTTTATACAAATTTACAATATTTTATGTGTATTTTGTATATCTATTTTCATACAAATACACATTCTTTTATTGATATTTTGTTTATTTATTTTGATGCGAATTTACATTATTTAATATGTATTGTGTATATATATTTTTATACGTATTTACGTCATTTCATGTGTATTTTGTATATATATTTTTATAGAAATATACGTTATTTTATGTGTATCCGTATATATATTTTGAAACAAATATACATTGTTTTATGTGCATTTTGCATATTTTTTAATACAAATTTACCTTATTGTACGTGCATTTTGTATATTAATTTTAATACAAATTTAGCTATTCTATGTGTATTTTTGTATATGTATTTTTATAAAAATATGCTTTATTTTATGGGTGTTTTGCATCTTTATTTTCATACAAAATTACATTATTTTATTGATATTCTGTGTATTTATTTTGATACGATTTTACATTACTCTATGTTTATTTTGTATATCTATTTTATACCTATGTACGTTATTTTATGTGAATTTGTTTTCATTTCATACAAATTTACATTATTTTATGTGAATTTTGTACATGTATTTAAATACAAATTTAACTAATTATATGTGTATTTTGTATATATATTTTCATACAAATTGAAATTAATTTTGTGTATTTTTCTATATATTTTTATTCAAATTTTCGTAATTTTATGTGTATTTTGTATATTTATTTTCCTACTAATATACTTTCTTTTATCGGAATTTTATTTATTTATTTTGATACGAATTTTCATTTTTTTTAGGTGTATTTGATATATATATTTTTATACTTATTTACATAATTTTATATGTATTTTGAATATATATTTTCATAGAAATTTACTCTATATGTATATGTATAGAAAATACACATGAAATAATCTAAATTCTAAACGAACTGAATGAACAAAAAAACGATAAAATAATGTAATTTTGAATGAAAAATATATAGAAAATACATAAAATAACGTAAATACAAATAAATATATACACATAAAATGATTTGAATTTGAATGAAAATAGATATAAAAATAATCTTAAAATAATGCAAATTTATAATGAAATATATATACAAAATACACATAAAATAATGTAGATTTGTTTCAAAATATATATACGAATACACATAAAATAACGTAGATTTCTATAGAAATATATATACAAAATACACATGAAATGTTGTAAATACGTATAAAATATATATACAAAATACACATTAAATAATGTAAATTCGTGTCAAAATAAATAATTAAAATATCAATAAAAGAATGTGTATTTGTATGAAAATACATATACAAAATACACATAAAATAACGTAAATTTGTATAAAACTATATATAAAAATACACAAAAATAAGTTAAATTTGTATGAAAATAAATATACAAAATACACATAAAATTAGGTAAATTTGTAAAGAAATACATATACAAAATACACATAAAATAATGTAAATTTGAATGAAAATATATAAACAAATACACTTAAATTAACATAAATTTGTATAAAATATATATAAAAAATACTCATTAAATAATGTAAATATGTATAAAAATATATATACAAAACACAAATAGAATAATGTAAAATCGTATTAAAATAAATACACAGAATGTAAATAAAATAATGTAAATTTGCATGAAAATATAGATGCAAAATACCCATAAAATAACGCATTTTTTATAAATATACAAAATACGTATAAAAAATATATATACAAAATACACATTAAATAATGTAAATTCGCGTCAAAATAAATTAACAAAATGTCAATAAAAGAATGTTTATTTGTATGAAAATACATATACAAAATACACATAAATTATTGTAAATTTGTATAAATCTTTATACAAAAATACACACACAAAAAAATAATTTGTATGAAAATAAATATACAAAATACACAAAAAAATTAGGAAATTTTGTATTGAAATACATATACAAAATACACATAGAACAATGTAAATTTGAATGAAAATATATAAACAAATACACTTAAAATAACGTTAATTTGTACGAAATATATATACAAAACACAAATACAATAATATAAAATATAATGAAAATAAATACACAGAATATTAATAAAATAATGTAAATTTGTAAAAATAAAGAAGCAAAATACCCATAAAATAACGCTTTTTTTTTAATATATACAAAATACACATAAAAGAATTTATTTGTATTAAAATAAATATACAAAATACACATACAATAAGGTAAATCTGTATTGAAATAGATATGCAAAATACATATAAAACAATGTAAATTTGTTTCAAAATATATATACGAATACACATAAAATAACGTAGATTTGTATAAAAATATATATACAAAATACACGTAAAATGAAGTAAATACGTATAAAAAAATGTATACAAAATACACATAAAATAATTTAAATTCGTATCAAAATAAATAAACAAAATACCAATAAAAGAATGTGTATTTGTATAAATATAAATATACAAAATACACATAAAATAACGTAAATTTGTATAAAACTATATACAAAAATACACAGAAGTAATTAAATTCGTATGAAAATAGATATACAAAATACAGATAAAATAAGCTCAATTTGAATTGAAATGTATATACAAAATACATAAAATAATGTAAATTTGTATCAAAATATTTATAAAAATACATATAATAACGTAAATTTGTTTAAAAATATATAAACAAAATACACATTAAGTAATGTAAATACGTATAAAAAATATGTACAAAATACACATATAATCATGTAATTCGTATCAAACAAAAACAACAAAATAGCAATAAAATAATGTAAATTTGTATGAGAAAACATATACAAATACATATAAAATAACGCTAATTTCTACAAAAATATATGTCCAAAAATGAACGTAAAATAAATTAACTTTGGATAAAAATATATATACAAAACACACATTAAATAATGTAAATGCGTATATAAAATAACCTAAATTTGTATAAAACTATATACAAAAATACACAAAAATAATTTAAATTTGTATGAAAAGAAATATACAAAATACACATAAAATTAGGTTAATTTCTATTGAAATACATACACAAAATACACATAAAATAATGTAAATTTGAAAGAAAATATATAAACAAATACACATATAATAACGTAAATTTGTATGAAATATATATACAAAATACACATTAAATAATGTAAATATGTATAAAAAAAATATATACAAAACACAAATAGAATAATGTAAAATCGTATCAAAATATATACACAGAATATTAATAAAATAATGTAAATTTGTATGAAAATTAAGATGCAAAATACCTATAAAATAACGCATTTTTTTTTAAATTATTGATACCAAAATACACATAAAATATTTGAATTTGTATCAGTATAAATATACAAAATGCACATACAATAAGGTAAATTTGTATTGAAATAGATATGCAAAATACATATAAAATAATGTAAATTTGTTTCAAAATATATATGCGAATACACATAAAATAATGTAGATTTCTATAAAAATACATATACAAAATACACATAAAATTAAGTAAATACGTATAAAAAAATGTATACAAAATACACATAAAATAATGTAAATTCGTATAAATATAAATAAACAATATAGCAATAAAAGAATGTGTATTTGTATAAATATAGATATACAAAATGCACATAAAATAACTTAAATTTATATAAAACTATATACATAAAATAACGTAAATTTCTATAAAAATATATGTACAAAAATGAACATAAAATAAATATGCAAAAAAATATATATACAAAACACACATTAGATAATGTAAATGAGTATAAAAATATGTATACAAAATACCTATGAAATAATCTAAATTCGTATCGAATTAAATTAAGAAAATACCAATATAATAATGTAATTTTGGATGAAAATATATATCCAAAATACACATAAAAGTACAAATACAAATATACACATAAAATAATTTAAAATTGAATGAAATAAATATACAAAATAAACATAAAATAAGGTAAATTTGTAATGAAATATTTGAAAAAATACACATAAAATAATATAAATTTGTATGAAAATATATATACAAATACACATTAAATAACATGAATTTGTATAAAATTTGTATCAAAATATATACGAATACACACAATAAAATAACGTAATTTTTTTTTGAAAATGTATATACAAAATACACATAAAATAATGTAAATTTGTATAAAAATATATAAACAAATACACATAAAATAATGTAAATTTGGATGAAATATATATACAAAATGAACCTTAAATAATGTAAATATGTATAAAAAATATATACAAAATACACATAGAATAATGTTAAATCGTATCAAAATAAATAAAGAGAATATCAATAAAATAATGTAAATTTGTATGAAAATAAAGCTGCAAAATATCCATATAATAACGCATATTTGCATAAAAATATATATACAAAAATACATATAAAATAATTAAATTTGTATTAAAATAAATATACAAAATGCACGTACAATAAAGAACATTTGTATTGAAATAGATATGCAAAATACACATCAATAATGTAAATTTGTATCATAATATATATACGAATATATTCGTGTCAAAATAAATAAACAAAATATCATGAAAAGAATGTGTATTTGTATGAAAATAAATAATAGATAATAAATTTGTCAGAAATATATCTGCAAGATATACATTAAATAATGTAAATATGTATAAAAAAAATATATACAAAAAACAAATAAAATAATGTAAGATCGTATCAAAATAAATACACCGAATATTAATAAAATAATGTAAATTTGTATGAAAATAATGATGCAAAATTCCCATCAAATAGCGCATTTCTTATAAAAATATATATACCAAAATACACATAAAATATTTAAATTTGTATTGAAATAAATATACAAAATGCACATACAATAAGGTAAACTTCTATTGAAAGAGATATGCAAAAATACATATAAAACAAAGTAAATTTGTTTCAAAATATATATACGAATACAAATAAAATAACGTAGATTTCTATAAAAATATAAATACAAAATACACATAAAATTAGGTAAATACGTATAAAAATATAAACAAAATACACATAAAATAATATAAAATCGAAACAAACTAGATAAACAAAATACCAATAAAAGAATGTGTATTTGTATAAATATAAATGTACAAAATACACATACAAAATAAACATAAAATAAGGTAAATTTGTAATGAAATATGTACAAAATACACATAAAATAATGTAAATTTATATGAAAATATATATATACAAATACACATAAAATACCATGAATTTGTATAAAATTATATATTCAAAATAAATATTAAATAATGTAAATGCGTATAAAAATATATATAAAAAGTACATATAAAATAATGTAAATTCGTATCAATATAAATCAACAAAATACCAATAAAATAATATATATTTGAATGAAAATAGATTTACAAAATACACATACAACTAAGTAAATTTCTTTTGAAATATATATACAAAATACCCATAAAATATTGTAAATTTGTGTCAGAATATATAAACAAATACACATAAAATAACGTAAGTTTGTTTGAAAAATATACAAAATACACATAGAATATCAATAAAATAACGTAAATTTGTATGAAAATAAAATACATAAAATAAATAATATTTTTATAAAATACATATACAAAATACACATAGAATAATTAAATTTGTATTAAAATTAATATACAAAATGCATATAATAAGGTAGATTTGTATTGAAAAATATGCAACATACTTACTCATACAAATTTATATTATTTGATTGGTATTTTGTTTATTTATTTTGATACGAATTACATGATTATATGTGTATTTTGTACATTTTATACGTATTTACATTATTTATTGTGTATTTTGTTTATATATTTATACAAAATACGTTATTATATGTGTATTTGTATAAATATTTTGATACAAATTTACTTTATTTCATGTATTTTGTATCTATATTTCAATTCAAATTTAGCTTATTTTGTATGTATATATTTTCATACAAATTTAATTACGTATATTTGTATATAAATATATATACAAAATACACATGAAATTATTTATATTTATATAAAAATATATATTTGTATACATTTTTTATACGTATTTTCATTTTTTTATATATATATATATATATATATATATATATATATATATATATATATATATATATATATATATATATATATATATATATATATATATATATATATATATACATTAAATATATTATATATTTATAAAAAAATATATATACAAAAACAAATAGAATATATGTATTTTGCATATCTATTTCAAAATAAATACACCTTATTGAATATTAATAAAATAATGTAAATTTGTATGAAAATAATGATGCAAAATATTTATCAAATAGCGTATTTCTTATAAAAATATATATACCAAAATACACATAAAATATTTAAATTTGTATTGAAATAAATATACAAAATTTACATACAATTTTATGTGTATTTTGTATATTTATTTTATACAAATTTAAAAAATTTAGTTTTTTGTATAGTTTGATACAAATTTAGGTTATTTTATGTGTTTTTTCAATATCTATTAAATATATATACAAAATACATATGAAATTATGTAAATACGTATAAAAATATATATATACAAAATACATATCAAATAATGTAAAATATATTCAAAATAAATAAAAAAAAAATCATGAAAAGAATGTATTTGTATGAAAATAGATAATAGATAATAAATTTGTGTAAAATATATATGCAAGATGCACATTAAATAATGTAAATATGTATAAAAAAAAAGTATATACAAAAAACAAATAGAATAATGTAAAATCGTATCAAAACAAATACACCGAATATCAATAAAATAATGTAAATTTGTATGAAAATAAAGATGAAAAATTCCCATAAAATAGCGCATTTATAAAATATATATACCAAAAATACACATAATTTTTAATTTGTATTGAAATATAAATGCACATAAAATAAGGTAAATTTGTATTAAAAGAGATATGCAAAAATACATATAAAACAATGTAAATTTGTTTCAAAATATATATACGAATACAAATAAAAAAACGTAGATTTCTATAAAATTATATATACAAAATACACATAAAATTAAGTAAATTTCTTTTGAAATATATATACAAAATACCCATAAAATATTGTAAATTTGTGTCAGAATATATAAACAAATACACATAAAATAACGTAAGTTTGTTTGAAAAATATATACAAAATACACATAGAATAATGTCAAATCGTATCAAAATGAATGAGCAGAATATCAATAAAATAACGTAAATTTGTATGAAAATAAAAATACAAAATTCCCATAAAATAAAGCATATTTTTATAAAAATACATATACAAAAATACACATAGAATAATTAAATTTGTATTAAAATTAATATACAAAATGCGTATATAATAAGGTAGATTTGTATTGAAAAAATATGCAACATACACGTTTACTCATACAAATTTATATTATTTGATTGGTATTTTGTTTATTTATTTTGATACGAATTACATGATTATATGTGTATTTTGTACACATTTTTTTATACGTATTTACATTATTTATTGTGTATTTTGTTTATATATTTTCATACAAATGTACGTTATTATATGTGTATTTGTATAAATATTTTGATACAAATTTACTTTATTTCATGTATTTTGTATATATATTTCAATTCAAATTTAGCTTATTTTGTGTGTATTTAGTATATATTTTCATACAAATTTAATTACTTATGTATTTTGTATATATTTTTATATAAATTTACTTTATTTAATGTGTATTTTGTATATTTATATTTATACAAATACACATTCTTTTATTGGTATTTTGTTTATTTATTTTGATACGAATTTACATTATTTTATGTGTATTTTGTACATTTTTTATACGTATTTACGTTATTTTATGTGTATATTATATATATATATATATATATATATATATATATATATATATATATATATATATATATATATATATATATATATATATATATATTTATAGAAATCTACGTTATTTTATGTGTATTCGTATACATATTTTGAAACAAACTTACATTGCTTTATATGTATTTTGCATATCTATTTCAATACAAATTTACCTTATTGAATGTGTTTTTTATATATTTATTTTAATACAAATCTAATTTTTTTATGTGTATTTTGGTATATATATTTAAAAAAAAAAAAATGCGTTATTTTATGGGTATTTTGCCTCCTTATTTTCATACAAATTTACATTATTTTATTGATATTCTGTGTATTTATTTTGATACGATTTTACATTATTCTATTTGTGTTTTGTATATATTTTTTTATACAAATTTATGTTATTTTAAGTGTATTTGTTTATGTATTTTCATTCAAATTTACATTATTTTAAGTGTATTTTGTATATGTATTTCCATACAAATTTACCTAATTTTATGTGTATTTTGTATATTTATTTTTATACAAATTTAAAATATTTTTGTGTTTTTTTGTATATAGTTTGATACAAATTTAGGTTATTTTATGTGTATTTTGAATATCTATTAAATATATATACAAAATACATATGAAATTATGTAAATACGTATAAAAATATATATACAAAATACATATCAAATAATGTAAATTCGTGTCAAAATAAATAAACAAAATATCATGAAAAGAATGTGTATTTGTATGAAAATAGATAATAGATAATAAATTTGTTTAAAATATATATGCAAGATGCACATTAAATAATGTAAATATGTATAAAAAAAAAGTATATACAAAAAACAAATAGAATAATGTAAAATCGTATCAAAACAAATACACCGAATATCAATAAAATAATGTAAATTTGTATGAAAATAAAGATGAAAAATTCCCATAAAATAGCGCATTTCTTATAAAAATATATATACCAAAATACACATAAATTTTTTAATTTGTATTGAAATAAATATACAAAATGCACATAAAATAAGGTAAATTTGTATTAAAAGAGATATGCAAAAATACATATAAAACAATGTAAATTTGTTTCAAAATATATATACGAATACAAATAAAAAAACGTAGATTTCTATAAAATTATATATACAAAATACACATAAAATTAAGTAAATACGTTTAAAAAAATGTATTCAAAATACACATAAAATAATGTAACTTCGAATTAAAAAAAAAAAAAATTCCAATAAAAGAATGTGTATTTGGATAAATATAAATATACAAAATACACATACAAAATAAACATAAAATAAGGTAGATTTGTAATAAAATATATGTACAAAATACACATACAATAAAGTAAATTTATATGAAAATATATATACAAATACACATAAAATACCATGAATTTGTATAAAAATATATATTCAAAATAAATATTAAATAATGTAAGAGCGTATATACAATAAGGTAAATTTGTATTGAAAAAATATGCAAAATACACATAAAAGTGTAAATTTGTTTAAAAATCTATATACGAATACACATAATATAACGTAGATTTCTATAGAAATATATATACAAAATACACATGAAATGATGTAAATACGTATAAAAATATATATATACAAAATACACATAAAATAATTTAAACTCTCGTCAAAATAAATAAACAAAATATCAATAAAAGAGTGTGTATTTGTATGAAAATAGATATGCAAAATACTCATAAAATAACCTTAGTTTGTATAAAACTATATAGAAAAATACACAAAAATAATTTAAATTTGTATGAAAATAAATATACAAAATACACATAAAATTATTTTGTATATCTATTTTATACAAATGTACGTTATTTTATGTGAATTTGTTTTCATTTCATACAAATTTACATTATTTTATCTGTATTTTGTACATGTAATTACATATTTTTATAAAAATACATATACAAAAATACACATAGATTAATCAAATTTGTATTAAAATTAATATACAAAATGCACATACAATAAGGTAAATTTGTATTGAAAAAATATGCAAAATACACATAAAACAATGTAAATTTGTTTCAAAATATATATTCGAATACACATAAAATAACGCAGATTTCTATAGAATATATATATATATATATATATATATATATATATATATATATATATATATATATATATATATATATATATATATATATATATATATATATATATATATATATACAAAAAACACATTAAATAATGTAAATATGTATAAAAAAATATATGTAAAACACAAATAAAATAATGTAAAATCGTATCAAAATAAATACAGAAAATATTAATAAAATAATGTAAATTTGTATGAAAATTAAGATGCAAAATACCCATAAAATAACGCATTTTTTTATAAAAATATATATACGAAAAAACATAAAATATTTGATTTTGTATTAAAATAAATAGGTATACAAAATACACATAAAATAAGCTCAATTTGAATTGAAATATAAATACAAAATACATAAAATAATGTAAATTTGTATCAAAATACTTATACAAATACACATATAATAACGTAAATTTGTATAAAATATATAAACAAAATACACATTAAATAATGTAAATACTTATAAAAAAATGTAAAAAATACACAAATAATCATGTAATTCGTATCAAAATAAATAGACAAAATACCAATAAAATAATGTAAATTTCTATGAGAAAACATATACAAAATACACATAAATAACGCAAATATCAATAAAAATATATATAATATAATATATTTTTATACATATTTAAAATATTTAATGTATATTTTGTATATATATTTTATCCAAATTTACATTATTTTATATGTATTTGTTTATATATTTTCATACAAATTTACATTATTTTATGAGTTTTGTATATGTATTTCAATACAAATTTGCCTAACTTTATGTGTATTTTGCAAATCTATTTTCAAACAAATTTAAATTATTTTTGTGTATTTTTGTATATATCTTTATACAATTTTTTGTTATTTTATTTGTTTTTTGTATATATATTTTCCTACAAATATACATTCTTTAATTGGAATTTTGTGTATTTAATTTTTTACGAATTTACATTATTTTATGTGTATTTTGTATATATATTTTTCTACGTATTTAAAATATTTTATGTGTATTTTATATATACATTTTCATAAAAATTTACGTTATTTTATTGTGTGTATTCGTATATATTTTGAAACAATTTTTTTACAAATTCATGTTATTTTATGTGTATTTGCTTATATATTTTCATACAAATTTTATTTTATGTGTATTCTTACATATATTTTATTACAAATTTACCTTATTATATGTATATTTTGTATATTTATTTCATTCAATTTTAAATTATTTAATGTGTATGTTTGTATTTGTATTTAGGTTATCTTAGGTTATCTTTATGTTACCTTATTTTATGTTTATTTTGTATATTTATTTCATTCAATTGAAAATTATTTTATGTGTATATTTGTATTTGTATTTAGGTTATTTTATGTGTATTTTGTATATATATTTTCATCCAAAATTACATTATTTTATTGGTATTTTCTTAATTTAATTCGATAGGAATTTAGATTATTTTATAGGTATTTTGTATTCATATTTTTATACTCATTTACATTATCTAAAATGTGTTTTGCATATATATTTTTATGCAAATTTATTTTAACTTCATTTTTGTACATATATTTTTATAGAAATTTGCGTTATTTTATGTATATAGTTTTATATAAATTTACGTTATTTTATGTGCATTTTGTATATTTATATTTATACAAATACACATTCTTTTATTGGTATATTGTTTATTTACATTTATACGAGTTTACATTATTTTATGTGTATTTTGTATACATTTTTTTATTCGTATTTACTTAATATTATGTGTATTTTGTATATGTATTTTTATAGAAATCTACGTTATTTTATGTGTATTCGTATATGTATTTTGAAAAAATTTTACATTATTTTATATGTATTTTGCATATCTATTTCAATACAAATTTACCTTATTGTATGTGCATTTTGTATATTTATTTTAATAAAAATTCAAATATTTTATGTGTATTTTGGTATCAATAATTTTATAAAAAATGCGTTATTTTATAGGTATTTTGCATCTTAATTTTCATACAACTCTACATTATTTTTTTAATATTCTGTGTATATATTTTGATACGATTTTACATTATTCTATTTGTGTTTTGTATATATTTTTTTATACATATTTACATTATTTAATGTATATTTTGAATATATATTTCATACAAATTTACGTTATTATATGTGTATTTGTTTATATATTTTCTTTCAAATTTACATTATTTTATGTGTATTTTGTATATGTATATCAATACAAATTAACATAATTTTATGTGTTTTTTGTATATTTCTTTTCATACAAATTTAAATTATTTTTGTGTATTTTTGTATATAGTTTTATACAAATTTAGGTTATTTTATGTACGCATTTACATTATTTAATGTGTGTTTTGTATATATATTTTTATCCAAAGTTACTTTATTTTACGTTCATTTTTGGACATATATTTTTGTAGAAATTAGCGTTATTTTATATGTATTTGTATATGTTTTCTCATACAAATTTACATTATTTTATTGATATTTTGTTTATTTAGTTTGATACGAATTACATGATTATATGTGTATTTTGTACATATTTTTTATACGTATTTACATTACTTAATCTGTATTTTGTTTATATATTTTTAAACAAATTTACGTTATTATATGTATTTTTATAAATATTTTGATACAAATTTACATTATGTTATGTATTTTGTATATACATTTCAATTCAAATTTAGCTTATTTTATCTGTATTTTGTATATCTATTTTCATACGAATTTAATTATTTCTGTGTATTTTTGTATATAGTTTTATACAAATTTACGTTATTTTATGTGTATTTTGTATATTTATATTTATACAAATACACATTCTTTTATTGGTATTTTGTTTATTTATTTTGATGCGAATTTACATTATTTTATGTGTATTTTGTATACATTTTCTTATACGTATTTACTTCATTTTATGTGTATTTTGTATATATATTTTTATACAAAACATTAACGTTGATTTCTATAGGAATATATATACAAAATACACATGAAATTATGTAAATACGTATAAGAATATATATACAAAATACACATTAAATACTGTAAATTCGCGTCAAAATAAATAAACAAAATATCAATAAAAGAATGTGTATTTGTATGAAAATAGATATACAAAATACTCATAAAATAACCTAAATTTGTATCAAACTATATACAAAAATACACAAAAATATTTTAAATTTGTATGAAAATAAATATACAAAATACACATAAAATTAGTTAAATTTGTATTGAAATACATATACAAAATACACATAAAATAATGTAAACTTGAATGAAAAGACATAAACAAATACGCTTAAAATAACGTAAATTTGTATAAAAAAATATGTACAAAACACAAATAGAATAATGTAAAATCGTATCAAAATAAATACACAGAATATTAATAAAATAATGTAAATTTGTATGAAAATAAAAAAGCAAAATACCCATAAAATAACGCATTTTTTTATTTATAAAAATATATATACCTAAATACACATAAAAAAATTAAATTTGTATTGAAATAAATATACAAAAAACACATACAATAAGGTAAATTTGTATTGAAATAGATATGCAAAATACATATAAAACAATGTAAATTTGTTTCAAAATATATATACGAATACACATAAAATAACGTAGATTTCTATAAAAATATATATACAAAATACACATAAAATGAAGTAAATACGTATAAAAAATGTATACAAAATACACGTAAAATAATGTAAATTCGTATCAAAATAAATAAACAAAATACCAATAAAAGAATGTGTATTTGTATAAATATAAATATACAAAATACACATAAAATAACGTAAATTTATATAAAACTATATAAAAAATACACAGAAGTAATTAAATTTTGTATATATACAAAATACACACAAAATAAGCTAAATTTGAATTGAAATATATATACAAAATACACATATTTTGCATATGTATTTTCAAACAAATTTAAATTATTTTTATGTATTTTTGTATATATTTTTATACAAATTTTACTTATTTTATTTGTTTTTTGTATATATATTTTCCTACAAATATACATTCTTTTATTGGAATTTTGTGTATTTAATTTTTTACGAGTTTACATTATTTCATGTGTATTTTGTATATATATTTTTCTACGTATTTAAATTATTTTATGTGTATTTTATATATCCATTTTTATAAAAATTTACGTTATTTTATTGTGTGTATTCGTATATATTTTGAAACAAATTTTATACAAATTCATGTTATTTTATGTGAATTTGTATGGAAGGTGGGGTAAGACGGACCCCTTGAGAAAGAAATGGGTCTATAAGCCACATTTTGATATTTTTTTAATGTTTTAGGGGTTGTGGTGGTACTTTAGGGTCTTATGATTCCAATACGCAACCTAGGCACGGTTATTTGATGGAAAAATTTAAACTATGATTAAAATAAAAAAATAACTTTTATTGTTTCCGAAAAAAAATGACGGGGTAAGACGGACCCCAGGGTTCCGTCTTACCCTGTCATTTTTTTCGGGTACTTTCTAAGGGTTCATCATAGTCCTTGACAAAAAAAAAAAAAAAAAAAAAAAAAATTCTTCCTGGAATAAATGACAAAGAAAACCCTTCTTTCAGCATCCTTTACCATCATACATTTGCTTCTGTGCCCATTTTACATCTACAGGGATACTTTATAGTGCTATATTATGCCAAATTGCCTGATCATTCCTTGCATAGATCACAAATAAAACACTCAATATCATCCTCATCATCCAGTATCCCTGCACATTGCTCGTGTGCCCAACGTTTACAATTGTCACAGCAAACCCACCCTTCACCTTTCTTAGAATTTCCAAACTTGTCACTGCAGTACAGGCAGACAGTTCCATCTCCCTCTTCACTCTCGCTACTGCTTTCATGAAGCCAGGATGGTCCAGCTTTTGCTTGTTGAGTTTTTGGTTTTATTTTCCTTTTTTCACGTTGTAGTTGCTTTGATATGATTGCTGTTTTATTTTTGGCTCCTATTTTTTGCTTCTTTGCTAGACTGACCTCTTTTTCTTTTTTCTTCTGAACTTCTGTCTGGAGCTCATTCTTATATGGGGATCCTGTCATGTTGAGGGGTCCCCCTTGAGTCCTAGGTCTTTTCTTTCGTGTCTTTATTGTCGCCTTTGGCAAGGGAACAATTTCCTTGGGTGAACTACCTGGCCTGAACAGACTTGTTTTTTCAGGAACAGGAACATCACATGGGTTTTCCGATATGTCAGCTGCTTTCAGTTCAGGTTCATCCTCAGTGACCATGATAGGAGGGGCGACATGGTCGTTCCGGGGCATCTACAAGGAAAAAAAAGAAAATGCTAAGTGTTTGTAAAATATTTAGAGTATGGGGTGAGATGGACCCCTCGGGGTCCATCTCACCCCATACGTAAATATTCGCATTATGCATTTTTTAATAAAACATCTATGTTTGATATATCATTTTATGGCACATACCTATAATGCACAAACGATTGGCTATATGCAGCATGATTACTAAATCATTACAACCAGTATATCAATGCAAAAAAATAATTATCTTACCTTCTCCAAATAACATCAGCACTGTCCAAAAACACAAACCTCCACATCGAGCGCAAATGCGGTACTGAACCTGGCTTCCGGTTGCACCCGCGTGAGTTACAGTTGATGTTGAGGACATCTAGCGGCATCAATTTTAATCATGCCCTTTTTAATTCATATTTGAGGTGGGGGTCCATCTCACCCCAGGGGTCCGTCTTACCCCACCTTCCCCTACATATTTTCATACAAATTTATATCATTTTATGTGTATTCTTACATATATTTTATTACAAATTTACCTTATTTTATGTTTATTTTGTATATTTATTTCATTCAATTTTAAATTATTTAATGTGTATTTTTGTATTTGTATTTAGGTTATCTTAGGTTATCTTTAGATTACCTTATTTTATGTTTATTTTGTATATTTAATTCATTCAATTTTAAATTATTTTATGTGTATATTTGTATTTGTATTTAGGTTATTTTATGTGCATTTTGTATATATATTTTCATCCAAAATTACATTATTTTATTGGTATTTTCTTAATTTAATTCGATACGAATTTAGATTATTTCATAGGTATTTTGTATACATATTTTTATACTCCTTTACATTATCTAAAGTGTGTTTTGTATATATATTTTTATGCAAATTTATTTTATGTTCATTTTTGTACATATATTTTTATAGAAATTTGCGTTATTTTATGTATATAGTTTTATATAAATTTACGTTATTTTATGTGCATTTTGTATATTTATATTTATAGAAATACACATTCTTTTATTGGTATATTGTTTATTTACATTTATACGAATTTACATTATTTTATGAGTATTTTGTATACATTTTTTTATACGTATTTACTTAATATTATGTGTATTTTGTATATGTATTTTTATAGAAATCTACGTTATTTTATGTGTATTCGTATATATATTTTAAAACAAATTTACATTATTTTATATGTATTTTGCATATCTATTTCAATACAAATTTACCTTATTGTATGTGCATTTTGTATATTTATTTTAATACAAATTCAAATATTTTATGTGTATTTTGGTATCAATAATTTTATAAAAAATGCGTTATTTTATAGGTATTTTGCATCTTAATTTTCATACAAATTTACATTATTTCATTAATATTTTTTGTATATATTTTCATACGATTTAACATTATTCTATTTGTGTTTTGTATTTATTTTTTTATACATATTTACATTATTTAATGTGTATTTTGAATATATATTTCATACAAATTTACGTTATTATATGTGTATTTGTTTATATATTTTCTTTCAAATTTACATTATTTTATGTGTATTTTGTATATGTATTTCAATACAAATTAACATAATTTTATGTGTAATTTGTATATTTCTTTTCATACAAATTTAAATTATTTTTGTGTATTTTTGTATATAGTTTAATACAAATTTAGGTTATTTTATGTACGCATTTACATTATTTAATGTGTGTTTTGTATATATATTTTTATCCAAAGTTAGTTTATTTTACGTTCATTTTTGGACATATATTTTTATAGAAATTAGCGTTATTTTATATATATTTGTATGTGTTTTCTCATACAAATTTACATTATTTTATTGATATTTTATTTATTTAGTTTGATACGAATTACATGATTATATGTGTATTTTGTACATATTTTTTATACGTATTTACATAACTTAATGTGTATTTTGTTTATATATTTTTAAACAAATTTACGTTATTATATGTATTTTTATAAATATTTTGATACAAATTTACATTATTTTATGTATTTTGTATATACATTTCAATTCAAATTTACCTTATTTTATCTGTATTTTGTATATCTATTTTCATACGAGTTTAATTACTTCTGTGTATTTTTGTATATAGTTTTATACAAATTTACGTTATTTTATGTGTATTTTGTATATTTATATTTATACAAATACACATTCTTTTATTGGTATTTTGTTTATTTATTTTGATACGAATTTACATTATTTTATGTGTATTTTGTATACATTTTCTTAGACGTATTTACTTCATTTTATGTGTATTTTGTATATATATTTTCATACAAATCTACTTTATTTTATGTGTATTCGTATTTATATTTTGAAACAAATTTACATTGTTTTATATGTAATTTGCATATCTATTTCAATACCGATTTTCCTTATTGTATGTGTATTTTGTATATTTATTTTAATACAAATTAATTTTTTCATGTGTATTTTGGTATATATATTTTTATAAAAAATGCGTTATTTAATGGGTATTTTGCATCTTTATTTATTGGCTGAATCGACAGAGTAACACCACCGCGTTCAGGAGGACGCGAGTTCAATCCCCGCCCGGTGCCAACAAGCTGGGATTTTTCAGCCGCCGCCGAGTGGCTTAAAACTACCCACATGCTGTCCAGAAGACCACCTATCAACCCGGACTCTAGATTCTAGGATTAAAGATGAGCTCCGGGAGGGCAGCATGAGCCAATGCAAGATGGCGCCACTATAAACACTCGCCTGCGCCAGAACGGGCTGGGCCGACCATCAGGACCCACCGGGAAGAAGCCTTGGGCCGACCATCAAACCCCACCGGGAAAAAGCCTACCGGCGCTATAGGCCGCGACGTAAAAAAAAAAAAAAAAAAAAAAAAAAAAAAATATATATACATTGTTTTATTAATATTCTGTGTATTTATTTTGATACGATTTTATATTATTCTATTTGTGTTTTGTATATATTTTTTTATACATATTTACATTATTTAATGTGTATTTTGTATATTTTAAAACAAATTCACGTTATTTTATGCGCATATGTTAAAATATTTTGATACAAATTTACATTATTTTATGTATTTTGTATATATATTTCAATACAAATTTAGTTTATTTTATGTATATTTTGTATATCTATTTTCATTCGTATCAAAATAAATAAACAAAATAGCAATAAAATAATGTAAATTTGTATGAGAAAACATATACAAATACACATAAAATAACGCAAATTTCTAAAAAAATATATGTACAAAAATGCACATAAAATAAAGTAAATTTCCATAAAAATATATATACAAAACACACATTAAATAATGTAAATGCGTACATAAAATAACCTAAATTTGTATAAAACTATATACAAAAATACACAAAAATATTTAAAATTTGTATGAAAAGAAATATACAAAATACACATAAAATTAGGTAATTTTGTTTTGAAATACATATACAAAATACACATAAAATAATGTAAATTTGATTGAAAATATATAAACAAATACACTTAAAATAACGTAAATTTGTATAAAATATATATGCAATACACATATAATAACGTAAATTTCTATGAAATATATATTCAAAATACACATTAAATAATGTAAATATGTATAAAAAAAATATATACAAAAAAGAAATAGAATAATGTAAAATCCTATAAATATAAATACACAGAATATCAATAAAATAATGTAAATCTTATGAAAAGAAAGATGCAAAATTCCCATAAAATAGCGCATTTTTTTATAAAAATATATATAACAAAATACACATAAAATATTTAAATTTGTATTGAAATAAATATACAAAATGCATATACAGTAAGGTAAATATGTATTGAAAAAGATATTCAAAAATACATATAAAACAAAGTAAATTTGTTTCAAAATATATATACGAATACACATAAAATAACGTAGATTTCTATAGAAATATATATACAAAATACACATGAAATTATGTAAATACGTATAAAAATATATATACAAAATACATATCTAGGTAAATTCGTGTCAAAATGAATAAACAAAATATCATGAAAAGAATGTGTATTTGTATGAAAATAAATAATAGATAATAAATTTGTATGAAATATATATGCAAGATACACATTAAATAGTGTAAATATATATAAAAAAAAAATATATACAAAAAACAAATAGAATAATGTGAAATCGTATCAAAATAAATACACCGAAATTTAATAAAATAATGTAAATTTGTATGAAAATAAAGATGCAAAATTCCCATCAAATAGCGCATTTCTTATAAAAATATATATACCAAAATACACATAAAATATTTAAATTTGTATTGAAATAAATATACAAAATGAACATACAATAAGGTAAACTTGTATTGAAAGAGATATGCAAAAATACATATAAAACAATGTAAATTTGTTTCAAAATATATATACGAATACACATAAAATAACGTAGATTTCTATAAAAATATATACACAATACACATTAAATTAAGTAAATACGTATAAAAATAGATATAGAAAATACACATAGAATAATTTAAAATTGTTTAAAAAAAATATATATAAATAAAATAATGTAAATTTGTATGAAAATAAAAATGCAAAATACCCATAAAATAAAGCATATTTTTATAAAAATACATATACAAAAATACACATAGCATAATTAAATTTGTATCAAAATTAATATACAAAATGCATATACAATAAGGTAAATTTGTATTGAAAAAATATGCAAAATACACATAAAACAGTGTAAATTTATTTCAAAATCTATATACGAATACTCATAAATCAACGTAGATTTCTATAGAAATATATATACAAAATACACATCAAATGATGTAAACACGTATAAAAATATATATAAAATACACATTTAATAATGTAAATTCGTCAAAATAAATAAACAAAATATCAATAAAAGAATGTGTATTTGTATGAAAATAGATATACAATATACACATAAAATCACCTAAATTTGTATAAAACTATATACAAAAATACAAAAAAATAATTTTAATTTGTATGAAAATAAATATACAAAATACACATAAAATTAGGTAAATTTGTAGTGAAATACATTTACTAAATACACATAAAATAATGTAAATTTGAATGAATATATATAAACAAATACACTTAAAATAACGTAAATTTTTATAAAATATATATGAAAAATACACATTAAATAATGTAAATATGTATAAAAAAATATATACAAAACACAAATAGAATAATATAAAATCGTATCAAAATAAATACACAGAATATTAATAAAATAATGTAAATTTGTATGAAAATTAAGATGCAAAATACCCATAAAATAACGCATTTTTTATAAAAATATATATACCAAGGCACACATAAAATATTTGAATTTGTATTAAAATAAATATACAAAATGCACATACAATAAGGTAAATTTGCATTGAAATAGATATACAAAATACATATAAAACCATGTAAATTTGTTTCAAAATATATATACGAATACACATAAAATAACATAGATTTCTATGAAAATAAATATATAAAATACACATAAAATGAAGTAAATACGTATAAAAAAAGGTATACAAAATACATATAAAATAATGTAAACTCGTATCAAAATAAATAAACAAAATACTAATAAAAGAATGTGTATTGTATAAATATAAATATATAAAATACAAATAAAATAACGTAAATTTATATAAAACTATATGCAAAAATACACAAAAGTAATTAAATTTGTGTGAAAATAGATATACAGTCCATATACAGGGGCCTTGTCCGCCCTCGTATGGAGTATGCATCTCATGTGTGGGGGGGCTCCACTCACACAGCTCTTCTGGACAGAGTGGAGGCAAAGGCTCTTCGTCTCATCAGCTCTCCTCCTCATACTGATAGTCTTCTACCTCTTAAATTCCGCCGCAATGTTGCCTCTCTTTCTATCTTCTATCGATATTTCCACGCTGACTGCTCGTCTGAACTTGCTAACTGCATGCCTCCCCCCCTCCCGCGGCCCCGCTGCACTCGACTTTCTACTCATGCTCATCCCTATACTGTCCAAACCCCTTATGCAAGAGTTAACCAGCATCTTCACTCTTTCATCCCTCACGCTGGTAAACTCTGGAACAATCTTCCTTCATCTGTATTTCCTCCTGCCTACGACTTGAACTCTTTCAAGAGGAGGGTATCAGGACACCTCTCCTCCCGAAACTGACCTATCTTTCGGCCACCTCTTTGGATTCTTTTTAGGAGCAGCGAGTAGCTGGCTTTTTTTTATTAATGTTTACTTTTTTGTGCCCTTGAGCTGTCTCCTTTGCTGTAAAAAAAAAAA